>NW_026893475.1:0-24815 GCF_033815535.1 Pezoporus flaviventris | reverse complement strand
TAGAGGACCCCCCCCGAGCTCCCATGGGTGCCCCCTAAGTCCATTTAACCCCCCACAGGACCCCCCCAGCACCTATAGAACGCCCATAAGCACCCATAGGACCCCCCCAGCACCCATAGGACACCCCCATAAGCACCCATAGGACACCCCCAGCACCCATAGAACCCCCGTAAGCACCCATAGGACTCCCCCAGCACCCATAGAACACCCCCATAAGCACCTATAGGACCCCCCCAGCACCCATAGGACATCCCCATAAGCACCCACAGGCCCCCCCCAGCACCCATAGAACCGCCACAAGCACCCATAGGCCCCTTCCAGCACCCATAAGAACCCCCAAGCACCCATAGAACCCCCATAAGCACCCGTCGGGCCCCCCTATCACCCATAGGACACCCCCCAGAAGGCACGAGACACCCCCCCAGCACCCATAGGTCCCCCCAGCACCCATAGAACCCCCATAAGCAGCCACAAGACACCCCCCTTCCCAGCACCCATGGGTGCCCCCTAAGCCCATTTAACCCCATTAAACCCCCATAGGACACCCCCCAGCACCCACAGAACCCCCATAAGCACCCATAGGACCCCACCCCAGCACCCATGGGTGCCCCCCCCCCCAGCACCCATGGGTGCTGCTGACCGATCATCATGTGCACGGCCTCGGGCTCCAGCCCCCCCAGGAACTTCCTCTTGAGGCTCAGGCCCCCGAAGTCCACCAGGACCCGGCGCAGCACCGCAAAGCCCTCATCCTGCACCAGCGCCTGCGGACCCATAGAGACCCATAGGGACCCATAGAAACCCCATAGAGACACAAAGGGACCCATAGGGACACAGAGACACATAGAGACAGATAGGGACCCATAGTGACACATAGAGACCCCAGGGAGACCCACAGGGACCCATAGAGACCCCATAGAGACCCAGAGGAACCCCATAGAGACCCATAGAGACCCCATAGAGACCCATAGGGACCCCATAGACACCCATAGGAACCCCATAGAGACCCATACAGACCCATAGAGCCCCACAGACACCCCACAGACACCCCATAGAGCCCCACAGACACCCCATAGAGCCCCATAGAGACCCCATAGCGCCCCACATGGCCCCAGAGCTCACGGCAGGGTCCCACAGGTGCGCGTGCCGCTGGCAGAAGACCCTCTTGTTGACCCATAGAGACCCACAGACACCCCATAGAGCCCCACAAACACCCCATAGACACCCCATAGAGCCCCACAGACACCCCATAGACACCCCATAGAGACCCCATAGCGCCCCAACATGGCCCCAGAGCTCACAGCAGGGTCCCGCAGGTGCGCGTGCCGCTGGCAGAAGACCCTCTTGTTGACCCATAGAGCCCCACAGACACCCCATAGACACCCCATAGAGCCCCACAGACACCCCATAGACACCCCATAGAGACCCCATAGCGCCCCACATGGCCCCAGAGCTCACGGCAGGGTCCCGCAGGCGCGCGTGCCGCTGGCAGAAGACCCTCTTGTTGACCCATAGAGCCCCACAGACACCCCATAGACACCCCATAGAGCCCCACAGACACCCCATAGTGCCCCATAGCGCCCCACATGGCCCCAGAGCTCACGGCAGGGTCCCGCAGGCGCGCGTGCCGCTGGCAGAAGACCCTCTTGTTGACCCATAGAGCCCCACAAACACCCCATAGACACCCCATAGAGCCCCACAGACACCCCATAGAGCCCCATAGAGCCCCACAGACACCCCATAGACACCCCATAGAGCCCCACAGACACCCCATAGAGCCCCATAGAGCCCCACAAACACCCCATAGACACCCCATAGAGCCCCACAAACACCCCACAGACACCCCATAGCGCCCCACATGGCCCCAGAGCTCACGGCAGGGTCCCGCAGGCGCGCGTGCCGCTGGCAGAAGACCCTCTTGTCGCGCTGGAAGGCGGCGCGGCGCCGCCGGGCGCACATGAAGTGGAAGTTGGCGAGGCAGGCGGCCAGGCAGCACCCAACAGTGGCCCCGGGGCGCCCACAGTGCTCACAGCGCTGGGGGGGGGACATGGGTGTCAGGGGCACCCATGGGTGCTGCATTGGGAACCATGGATACAGCAGTGGTACCCATGGGTGCTGCTGAGCATCCTTAGGTACAGCAGTGGTAACCATGGATACAGCAGTGGTAACCATGGATATAGTGGTGGTAACCATGGATACAGCAGTGGTACCCATGGGTGCTGCTGAGCATCCTTAGGTACAGCAGTGGTAACCATGGATACAGCAGTGGTAACCATGGATACAGCAGTGGTAACCATGGATACAGCAGTGGTAACCATGGATACAGCAGTGGTAACCATGGATATAGTGGTGGTAACCATGGATACAGCAGTGGTACCCATGGGTGCTGCTGAGCATCCTTGGGTACAGCAGTGGTAACCATGGATATAGTGGTGGTAACCATGGATACAGCAATGGTACCCATGGGTGCTGCTGAGCATCCTTAGGTACAGCAGTGGTAACCATGGATACAGCAGTGGTAACCATGGATACAGCAGTGGTAACCATGGATATAGTGGTGGTAACCATGGATACAGCAGTGGTACCCATGGGTGCTGCTGAGCATCCTTAGGTACAGCAGTGGTAATCATGGATACAGCAGTGGTAACCATGGATACAGCAGTGGTAATCATGGATACAGCAGTGGTAACCATGGATATAGTGGTGGTAACCATGGATACAGCAGTGGTACCCATGGGTGCTGCATTGGGAACCATGGATACAGCAGTGGTACCCATGGGTGCTGCATTGGTAACCATGGATACAGCAGTGGTACCCATGGATGCTCACTGGTCCCCATGGATGCATCCTCAGATACATCACCCATATACCCCCCCCAGCACCCATGTACCACCCCATAGCCCTCATATACCCCCCCATAGCACCCATGTATCACCCCACACCACCCATATACCCCCCATAGGACCCATATACCCCCCCCAGCACCCATACACCCCCCATAGCCCCCATTTACCACCCCATAGCACCCACTGAACACCCCACAGCACCCATTGAACACCCCAATAGCCCCCATTTACCACCCCATAGCACCCATTGAACACCCCATAGCCCCCATTTAACACCCCAATAGCCCCCATTTACCACCCCATAGCACCCATTAAACACCCCAATAGCCCCCATTTACCACCCCATAGCCCCCATTGAACAGCCCCACAGCCCCCACTGAACACCCCATAGCCCCCATTTACCACCCCATAGCCCCCATTTACCACCCCATAGCACCCATTTATCACCCCATAGCCCCCATTTATCACCCCACAGCCCCCATTGAACACCCCACAGCCCCCATTTGTCACCCCATAGCACCCATTTACCACCCCATAGCCCCCATTTACCACCCCATAGCCCCCATTTATCACCCCACAGCCCCCATTGAACACCCCACAGCACCCATTTATCACCCCATAGCCCCCATTTATCACCCCACAGCCCCCATTGAACACCCCATAGCCCCCATTGAACACCCCATAGCCCCCATTTATCACCCCATAGCCCCCATTTACCACCCCATAGCCCCCATTTACCACCCCATAGCCCCCATCTACCACCCCATAGCACCCATTGAACACCCCATAGCACCCATTTACCACCCCATACCCCCATTGAACACCCCCCCCGTGGCACCCATGGGTGCTGACCATCTGGCGCCCGCGGGCCACGGCGGCGTGCACGTTGCGCAGGGTCCCGTCGCCCTCCTCGAAGACCTCGGCCGACCACAGGGCGCAGTTCACGTGGGTCCACTCGTTCTGCCCGATGTAGAGCAGCCGGCCCTCGTCCTGCAGCAGCACCCACAGCACCCAATGGCACCCAGAGCACCCATCGGTACCCACTGGAACCCATTGCACCCATCGGTACCCACTGGTATCCATTGGAACCCATTGGCACCCATTGCACCCATCGGTACCCATTGGAACCCACTGCACCCATCGGTACCCACTGATATCCATTGGAACCCATTGGCACCCATTGCACCCATCGGTACCCATTGGTATCCATTGGAACCCATTGGCACCCACTGCACCCATCGGTACCCACTGGTATCCATTGGAACCCATTGGCACCCACTGCACCCATCGGTACCCATTGGAACCCAGAGCACCCATCGGTACCCACTGGAACCCATTGCACCCATGGGCATCCATTGGAACCCATCGGCACCCATAGCACCCATTGATACCCACTGATACCCATTGGAACCCATAGCACCCATTGGCATCCACTGGTACCCATTGGAACCCATTGGCACCCAGAGCACCCAATGGCATCCATTGGTACCCACTGGAACCCATCAGCACCCATTGACACCCACTGGCACCCACTGATCCCCATTGGAACCCATTGGCGCCCATAGCACCCATTGGCATCCACTGGTACCCATTGGCATCCATTGATACCCATTGGAACCCATAGCACCCATTGGTACCCACTGATACCCACTGGCACCCATAGCACCCATTGATATCCATTGGGACCCATAGCACCCATTGGTACCCATTGGCACCGACAGCACCCAGAGCACCCAACGGCACCCAATTGCACCCACTGGCACCCAGAGCACCTCCCGGTATCCACCGATACCCATTGGTATTCCATTGGAACCCACTGACACCCACGGCACCCATAGCACCCATTGGCATCCACTGACACCCATGGGCACCCATTGACCCCCACTGACACCCATTGGTATCCATTAGCACCCATTGCCCCCCACAGCACCCATGGGTGCCCTACCTGGCAGGGCGCGTCCCCGCACTGCAGGCACAGGGCGCACTGGCGATCGTCCTCCCCTCCCCCATTGGGCACCGCAGGCTCCGCCCCTTCCTCTATGGGGGGGGAGGGGCTTCAGTGGGGGGGGGGGGAGGGGTCCCAGCCCAGCAGGGGGCGCCCCGAGGGGCACCCATGGGTGCTCACCGGGGGGGGGCAGGGGGGGCTCCGGCCGCCATTGGGCGTACGTGTGGTCGGGGGAGGGGGGCAGCACGGCGTGGGGCAGGCGGCTGTGGGGGGAGAGCGGTCAGCACCCAAAATCACCCAAAATCACCCCAAAATCACCCCAAAATCACCCCAAAATCACCCCAAAATCACCCAAATCACCCCAAAATCACCCAAATCACCCCAAAATCACCCCAAAATCACCCCAAAATCACCCCAAAATCACCCCAAAATCACCCAAATCACCCCAAAATCACCCCGAATCACCCCAAAATCACCCCAAAATCACCCAAATCACCCCAAAATCACCCCGAATCACCCCAAAATCACCCCAAAATCACCCCGAATCACCCAAATCACCCCAAAATCACCCCGAATCACCCCAAAATCACCCAAATCACCCCAAAATCACCCCGAATCACCCCAAAATCACCCCAAAATCACCCAAATCACCCCAAAATCACCCAAATCACCCCAAAATCACCCCAAAATCACCCCAAAATCACCCCAAAATCACCCAAATCACCCCAAAATCACCCCAAAATCACCCCGAATCACCCCAAAATCACCCCGAATCACCCCAAAATAGCTTCAAAATCACCCCGAATCACCCCAAAATCACCCTGAATCACCCCAAAATAGCATCAAAATCACCCAAATCACCCCAAAATCACCCAAAATCACCCAAATCACCCCAAAATCACCCAAATCACCCCAAAATCACCCCAAAATAGCATCAAAATCACCCGAATCACCCCAAAATCACCCCAAAATCACCCCAAAATCACCCCAAAATCACCCGAATCACCCCAAAATCACCCCAAAATAGCTTCAAAATCACCCCAAATCACCCCAAAATAGCATCAAAATCACCCAAATCACCCCGAATCACCCCAAAATAGCTTCAAAATCACCCAAAATCACCCCATTGGCACCCATCAGCACCCATCGACACCCATCGACACCCATCGTCACCCATCATCACCCATCAGCACCCATCGGTACCCATCAGCACCCATCAACACCCATCAGCACCCATCGACACCCATCGACACCCATCGACACCCATCATCACCCATCAGCACCCATCAGCACCCATCAACACCCATCAGCACCCATCAGCACCCAACAGCACCCATTGACTCACTCAGGGTCCCCGTCCCCGGGCGGGCGCCAGCGCTTGGGGTCCCGGATGTCAAAGCAGGGGAAGGCTCCGAGCATGAGCTATGGGGCAGGGGCACCCATGGGTGCTCCATTGCCCCCTGTGGGTGCCCCACTGCCCCTTATGGGTGCTCCACTCACCCCTATGGGTGCCCCACTGCCCCTTATGGGTGCTCCACTCACCCCTATGGGTGCCCCACTGCCCCTTATGGGTGCTCCACTCACCCCTATGGGCGCCCCACTGCCCCCTATGGGTGCCCCACTGCCCCTATGGGTGCTCCACTCACCCCTATGGGCACCCCATTGCCCCCTATGGGTGCTCCACTCACCCCTATGGGTGCCCCACTGCCCCCTATGGGTGCTCCACTCACCCCTATGGGTGCCCCACTGCCCCTATGGGTGCCCCACTGTCCCCTATGGGTGCCCCATTACCCCCCGTGGGTGCCCCCCCCACCCCATAGCACCCATGGGTGCCCCCATACCTGGACGAAGAGCTCGCGGGCGCCGTCGCTTATGGGGCTGCCCCCCATGGGTGCCCCCACCCGCAGCAGCACCCCAATGACGTCCTGGCTGAAGTCCTGCTGCAGAGCACCCATAGAACCCATATAACCCCCAGAGCACCCATAGAGCACCCATGTAACCCCCATAGCACCCCCACAACCCCATAGCACCCACATAACCCCATAGCACCCATACAAACCCCGTAATACCCACAGGACCCATATAACCCCCATAGCACCCCCACAGCACCCATGGGACCCATATAACTCCATAGCACCCATACAACCCCATAGCACCCATATAACCCACATAATCCCTATAGCGCCCATATAACCCGCATAGCACCCATATGACTCCCACAACCCCTCCATTCAATAGCACCCATGGGAACCCCACACACACATAGCACCCATGGGTGCCCTCGCCCCCCCCCCCCCCCCCCCCATAGCACCTATGGTTCCCCCCCTCCCATAGCACCCATAGGTGCCCCCCCCAATAGCACCCATGGGTGCCCCCTCACCACGGAGTCGTAGTGGCCTCCTTCCAGCAGCTCCCCGATGGCTCCCAGGTCGCAGGGGCCTGGGTGCAGCTTCACCCCCCCCCCGGGGGGGCACTGGGGGAGGGTCAGCACCCATGGGTGCCCCCCACCCCATTGGGTGCTCCTCATCCCCAATGTGAACCCCCGACTCCATTGGGTGCCCCCCATCCCCAATGGGTGCCCCCCACCCCATTGGGTGCTCCTCATCCCCAATGTGAATCCCCGACCTCATTGGGTGCCCCCCATCCCCAATGGGTGCCCCCCACCCCATTGGGTGCTCTTCATCCCCAATGGGTACCCCCAACCTCATTGGGTGCCCCCCATCCCCAATGGGTGCCCCCCACCCCATTGGGTGCCCCCCATCCCCAATGGGTGCCCCCCACCCCATTGGGTGCCCCCCACCCCATTGGGTGCCCCCCATCCCCAGTGGGTGCCCCCGGACCCCAATGGGTGCCCCCGACCCCAATGGGTGCCCCTGACCCCATTGGGTGCCCCCCATCCCCAATGGGTGCCCCCGACCCCATTGGGTGCCCCCCATCCCCAATGGGTATCCCCCACCCCACTGAGTGCCCCCAACCCTATTGAGTGGCCCCCCTGTCGGGTGCCCCCCACCCATGGGTGTCACCCACCCCTATTGGGTGTCACCCACCCCCATTGAGTGCCCCCCCCCATGGGTGCCCCCCACCCATGGGTGCCCCCACCTCCATTGAGTGCCCCCCACCCATGGGTGCCCCCCCATGGGTGCCCCCCCCATGGGTGCCCCGGTACCTGATGGCAGTGGCTGAGGGGGGGCCCATGGGGGGAGCGCAGGAGCGCGCCCAGGATGCGCCGCAGCGCCCCCTGCAGGGCCCCGCCCCCATCGGCACCCGGAGCCGCCTCCGCCTCTGGGGGGAGAGAGCACCCATTGACACCCATTGACACCCATTGACATCCATTGACACCCATTGAGACTCATTGAGATCCATTGAGACCCATTGACACCCATTGACACCCATTGACATCCATTGACACCCATTGAGACCCATTGAGACCCATTGAGACCCATTGACACCCATTGACACCCACTGAGACCCATTGACACCCATTGAGACCCATTGACACCCATTGACACCCATTGAGACCCATTGACACCCACTGACACCCATTGAGACCCATTGACACCCACTGACACCCATTGAGACCCATTGACACCCATTGAGACCCATTGACACCCATTGACACCCATTGAGACCCATTGAGACCCATTGACACCCATTAGGACCCATTGACACCCATTGAGACCCATTGAGACCCATTGACATCCATTGACACCCATTGACACCCATTGAGACCCATTGACACCCATTGACACCCACTGAGACCCATTGACACCCACTGACACCCATTGAGACCCATTGACACCCACTGACACCCATTGAGACCCATTGACACCCATTGAGACCCATTGACACCCATTGACACCCATTGAGACCCATTGAGACCCATTGACACCCATTAGGACCCATTGACACCCATTGAGACCCATTGAGACCCATTGACATCCATTGACACCCATTGACACCCATTGAGACCCATTGAGACCCATTGAGACCCATTGACACCCATTGAGACCCACTGAGACCCATTGAGACCCATTGACATCCATTGACACCCATTGACATCCATTGACACCCATTGAGACCCATTGAGACCCATTGACACCCATTGAGACCCATTGAGACCCATTGACATCCATTGACACCCATTGAGACCCATTGAGACCCATTGAGATCCATTGAGACCCATTGACACCCATTAGGACCCACTGACACCCATTGAGACCCATTGAGACCCATTGACATCCATTGACACCCATTGACACCCATTGACATCCATTGACACCCATTGAGACCCATTGACATCCATTGACACCCATTGAGACCCATTGAGACCCATTGACATCCATTGACACCCATTGAGACCCATTGACACCCATTGACACCGACACCCATTGAGACCCATTGACCCCCATTGACCCCCACTGACACCCATTGACCCCCATTGAGACCCATTGATGCCCCCCATTGACCCCATAGCACCCACTGACACCCACTGCACCCATTGACACCCATAGCACCGACACCCATAGCTCCCTGACACCCATAGCACCCACTGACACCCACTGCACCCATTGACACCCATAGCACCCATAGCCCCCATTGACACCCACAGCCCCATTGACGCCCATAGCACCCATGGCTCTCACCGTGGGTGCTGGGTGCAGGCAGGCGCCGGCGGCACTGGGGGCAGCGGGGGAGGGGCGGCTCCTCCCCTCCCCCCTCCTCTTCCTCCCCCCCCCAACGGGTGCAGATGGGGCAGCAGCGCCCTGGGGGAGGGGAGAGACCCAGAGCACCCATTGGCACCCATTGATACCTACTGACACCCATTGATACCCATTGACACCCATTGACACCCAGTGACACCCATTGACACCCACTGACACCCATTGATACCCATTGACACCCATTGACACCCAGTGACACCCATTAATACCCACTGACACCCATTGACACCCATTGACACCCATTGATACCCACTGACACCCATTAATACCCACTGACACCCATTGACACCCATTGACACCCATTGATACCCATTGACACCCATTGACACCCATTGACACCCATTGACACCCATTGATACCCGCTGACACCCATTGATACCCGCTGACACCCATTGACACCCATTGATACCCATTAGCACCCACTGACACCCATTGACACCCACTGATACCCATTGGCACCCATTGATACCCACTGACACCCATTGTCACCCATTGATACCCACTGACACCCACTGATACCCATTGGCACCCACTGATACCCATTGGCACCCACTGACACCCATTGACACCCACTGATACCCATTGATACCCATTGGCACCCATTGGCACCCACCGACACCCACAGACCCCCTATAGCACCCATTGACACCCCCCACCACCCATCGCTCCCCCCACCACCCGTTGCCCCCCACAGCACCCATAGACTCCCCACAGCACCCACTGCCCCCCATAGCACCCCCACACCCGCATTACCCCCCACACCCCCCATTGCCCCCCTTAGCACCCATAGACCCCCACAGCACCCACAGCCCCCCACAGCACCCATGGGTGCCCTCACCGAGGCGGGCGCAGGGGGGGCAGAGCCCATCCTGGGGCACCCATTCGGGGTCCCCCCCCCGGCCTGGGGTGGCCCCACAGCGCCGGCACCTGGAGCACCCCCAGCACAGCTGCAAGGGACGGGGGGATCAGTGGGTGCCCCCCACCCATGGGTGCCCCCACAGCACCCATAGGGACCCCATAGGGACCCCATGGAAGCCATAGGAACCCCATAGAACCCATAGGAACCCCACAAAACCCATGGGGCCACCCCACAGCACCCATAGGGACCCCATAGCACCCATAGGACCACTCCACAACCCCCCCATAGAGCACAACCCACCCACCCCAGCACCCACGGGTGCCCCACCGAGCACCCATAACCCCCCTATAGCACCCAGAGAACCCCATAGACCACAATGCCCCTCCCCATAGCACCCATAGGGAGATCATACCAACCATGGGACCACCCCATAGCACCCATAGAGACCCCATAGGACCCATGGGACCACCCCATAGCACCCATAGAGACCCCATAGGATCCATGGGACCACCCCATAGCACCCATAGAGACCCCATAGCACCCATGGGACCACCCCATAGGACCCATGGGAGCACCCCATAGCACCCACAGAACCCAACAGACCACACTGCCCCGCCCCATAGCACCCATAGAGCACAATGGCTGCCCCCCCACCCCATAGCACCCATGGGTGCTGACCCAGGTGGTGCCCCGGGGGGGCCGGGGGGGGGCGCTGGGCCCCAGACATGGGGGGTGGAAGCAGCGGCGGCAGCGGCAGCACTCGAGGAGGGGCTGGAACAGAGAGGGGGGCCCTATAGGTGCTATGGGGCGCTATGGGGCTCAATGGGACCCAAGGTCCCCATAGCCTCCCATAGACGCCCACAGCGCCCCATAGAATGCATTGACACCCATAGCACCCAATGGGTCCCAATGCACCCATTGCCCTCCATTACCCCCCTGCTGACCCCTCCTCCCCCCACATTGACCCCCTGCTGACCCCCCCTTATTGACCCCCCGCTGACCCCGCCCAACCCCCCCATTGACCCCCCGCTGACCCCGCCCCTCCCCCCATTGACCCCCTGCTGACCCCCCCTCCCTCCCCATTGACCCCCCGCTGACCCCGCCCCTCCCCCCATTGACCCCCGTTGACTCCCCCCCCTCCCCCCCATTGACCCCCCGCTGACCCCGCCCCTCCCCCCCATTGACCCCCTGCTGACCCCCCCTCCCTCCCCATTGACACCCCGCTGACCCCCCCTCCCCCCTTATTGACCCCCGTTGACTCCCCCCCCTCCCCCCCATTGACCCCCCGCTGACCCCGCCCCCTTATTGACCCCCCGCTGACCCCCCCCTCCCCCCATTGACCCCCCGCTGACCCCCCCTCCCTCCCCATTGACACCCCGCTGACCCCCCCTCCCCCCTTATTGACCCCCGTTGACTCCCCCCCCTCCCCCCCATTGACCCCCCGCTGACCCCGCCCCCTTATTGAGCCCCCGCTGACCCCCCCATTGACCCCCCGCTGACCCCACCCATCCCCCCCCATTGACCCCCCTTCCCCCCTCCCATTGACCCTCAGCTGACCCCACCCATCCCCCCCCATTGACCCCCCCTCCCCCCCACTGACCCCCCCCTCCCCCCCATTGACCCCCCGCTGACCTTTCCCGCGCGGCCCCGCCTCCCGCACACGTGACAGCTCCGGCACTGGCGGCAGCTCCAGGCCCCGGCCTGGCCCGGGCCCGGCCCCTCCCCCCGCGCCAGGCAGAACCCGTGGAAAGGCTGACAGCAAATCTGGCAATGGAGGAGCTGGGGGAGGGGTCAGTGGGGCTGGGACCCATAGAGACCCATAGGGACCCATAGGGACCCATAGAGACCCATAGAGACCCATAGAGACACATAGAGACACATAGAGACCCATAGAGACCCATAGAGACCCATAGGGACCCATAGGGACCCATAGAGACACATAGGGACCCATAGAGACACATAGAGACCCATAGAGACCCATAGAGACCCATAGAGACCCATAGAGACCCATAGGGACCCATAGGGACCCATAGAGACACATAGGGACCCATAGAGACACATAGAGACCCATAGAGACCCATAGAGACCCATAGAGACCCATAGAGACCCATAGAGACACATAGAGACCCATAGAGACCCATAGAGACCCATAGAGACCCATAGAGACCCATAGAGACACATAGGGACCCATAGCAGGCTGACAGCAAATCTGGCAATGGAGGAGCTGGGGGAGGGGTCAGCGGGCATCAGTGGGGCTGGGACCCATAGAGACCCATAGAGACCCATAGAGACCCATAGAGACCCATAGAGACCCATAGAGACACATAGAGACACATAGGGACACATAGAGACACATAGAGACGCATAGGGACCCACAGAGACCCATAGAGACACATAGGGACGCATAGGGACACATAGGGACCCATACAGACACATAGGGACCCATAGGGACACAGAGACACATAGTGGGACCCATAGCTTGCCCCATAGCACCCCCCATAGTGTGCCCCATAACACCCCCCATAGCGTGCCCCATAGCACCCTCTATAGCGTGCCCCACAGTGTGCTCCATAGAACCCCCATAGTGTGCCCCATAACACCCCCCCATAGTGTGCCCCACAGTGCACTCCATAGCGTGCCCCATAACACCCCCATAGTGTGCCCCATAGCACCCCCTATAGTGTGCCCCATAGCGTGCCCCATAGTCTGCCCCATAACACCCCCCATAGTGTGCCCCATAGCATGCCCCCCATAGTGCACCCCATATCACCCGCCATAGCGCACCCCATATCACCCCCCATAGCACCCCCCATAGCGTGCCCCATAACACCCCCCACAGCGTGCCCCATAGCACTCCCCACAGCGTGCCCCATAGCACCCCCCATAGTGTGCCCCATAGCACACCCCATAGCGCACCCCCAGCGTGCCCCATAGCACTCCCCACAGCGTGCCCCATAGCACCCCCCATAGTGTGCCCCATAACACCCCCCACAGCGTGCCCCATAACACCCCCCCAGCGTGCCCCATAACACCCCCCATAGTGTGCCCCATAACACCCCCCATAGCGTGCCCCATAGCACCCCCCATAGCACCCCCCATAGCGTGCCCCATAACACCCCCCATAGCGTGCCCCATAGCACCCCCCATAGCGTGCCCCATAACACACCCCATAGCGTGCCCCATAGCACCCCCCATAGTGTGCCCCATAACACCCCCCATAGCGTGCCCCATAACACCCCCCACAGCGTGCCCCATAGCACCCCCCACAGCGTGCCCCATAGCACTCCCCATAGCGTGCCCCATAGCACCCCCCCTAGCGTGCCCCATAACACCCCCCATAGCGTGCCCCATAACACCCCCCATAGCGTGCCCCATAACACCCCCCACAGCGTGCCCCATAGCACTCCCCATAGCGTGCCCCATAGCACCCCCCCTAGCGTGCCCCATAACACCCCCCATAGCGTGCCCCATAACACCCCCCATAGCGTGCCCCATAGCACCCCCCACAGCGTGCCCCATAGCACTCCCCACAGCGTGCCCCATAGCACCCCCCATAGTGTGCCCCATAACACCCCCCACAGCGTGCCCCATAACACCCCCACAGCGTGCCCCATAGCACTCCCCACAGCGTGCCCCATAGCACCCCCCATAGTGTGCCCCATAACACCCCCCACAGCGTGCCCCATAGCACCCCCCACAGCGTGCCCCATAGCACCCCCCATAGCGTGCCCCATAGCACCCCCCCACAGCGTGCCCCATAGCACTCCCCATAGCGTGCCCCATAGCACCCCCCATAGCGTGCCCCACAGCGTGCCCCATAGCACCCCCCATAGCGTGCCCCACAGCGTGCCCCATAGCGTGCCCCATAGCGCCCCACAGCCTGACCTGGTGCTGGCCCTTGCTGGCGCAGAGCAGGCAGACGAGGGGGGCGCTGACGGGCACGGAGGAGACGATGCTGAGGCCCCCCAGCAGCCACACGTTGTCCAGGGCACTGTCCTCCTATGGGGCACATATGGGGCACGTATGGGGCACGGGTACGGCACGTATAGGGCACGTATAGGGACATACAAGGATGTATAGGGCACGTGTAGGGGGTATAAGGACATATAAGGATGTATAGGGCACATACGGGGGACGTAGAGGGGAATATAGGGACATATAGAGATGTATAGGGCACGTATGGGGATATAAGGACATATAGGGATGCATAGGGCACGTATGGGGGACGTATGGGGATACAGACATATATAAAGATGTATAGGGCACGTATGGGGGATATAAGAACATATAGGGATGCATAGGGCACGTATGGGGGACGTATGGGGATACAGACGTATATAGAGATGTATAGGGCACATATGGGGGACATATGGGGGATATAAGGACATATAGAAATGTATACGGCACATATGGGGGACATATAGGGGATACAGGGACATATAGGGATGTACAGGGCACATACGGGGGACGTATAGGGGATACAGGGACATATAGAGATGTATAAGGCACGTATGGGGGACGTATAGGGGATATAGGGACATATAGGGATATACAGGGCACATATGGGGGACATATAGGGGGATACAGGGACATACAGAGATGTATAGGGCATGTATGGGGGACGTATAGGGGATATAGGGACATATAGGGATGTATAGGGCACATATGGGGGACATATAGGGGGATACAGGGACATATAGGGATGTATAGGGCATGTATGGGGGACGTATAGGGGATATAGGGACATATAGGGATATACAGGGCACATATGGGGGACATATAGGGGGATACAGGGACATATAGGGATGTATAGGGCATGTATGGGGGACGTATAGGGGATATAGGGACATATAGGGATGTATAGGGCACATATGGGGGATGTATAGGGGATATAGGGACATACAAGGATGTATAGGGCACATATAGGGGATGTATAGGGGATATAGACACGTATAGGGATGTATAAGGCACATATAAGGGTGTATAGGGCTTATATAGGGATATACAAACCATGTATAGGGGTGTATAAGACACATATAGGGAAGTATAGGGCACGTATAGGACACATAGGGAGTATAAGACACGTATACGGGTGTATAGGGCACATATAGGGGACACATAGGGATGCATGTGAGACGTATAGGGGATATATAGGCATCCATAAAGATGTATAGAAAGCACACAGGGATGTATAAGAGACATAATACATGCGTATAAGGAATATATAGGAATGCACAGTGAGTATATACGGGTGCATAGGGAATGTATAGGAACGTATAGGGGTGCATAGGGGGCATATAAGAATATATAGGGATACATAGAGAACATACAGGGGTGCATAGGGGATGTATAGGAACGTATAGAACGTATAAGGATGCATAAAGAGCATGTAAGAGTGCATAAAGTACGTATAGGAACGTATAGGAGTGCACAGAGAACATATAGAGATGCATAGGGGACATATGGGGTGCACAGGGAAGGTATAGGAACATATAGGGATACATAGGGAACCTATAGGGGTGCATAGAGGATGTATAGGGGAGTATATGGGATGTATATGAGTATATAGGGGTACATAGGGAACGCATAAGGGTGCATAAGAGACGTATAGGGAATGCATAGGGACATAAAAAATGCGATTTTGGGCCATTTTGGGGTGATTTGGGGTCATTTTGGAGTCATTTTTGGGTCATGTTGGGGTGAATTTGGGTCATTTTTGGGTGGTTTGGGGTCATTTTGGCGTGGTTTGGGGGTGATTTGGGGTCATTTTCTGGTGATTTTGGCCCATTTTGGCTCATTTTGGGCCATTTTGGGGTGATTTGGGGTCATTTTGGGGTGATTTCGGGGCCATTTTGGGGTGATTTGGGGTCATTTTAGGGTGATTTTTGGCCATTTAGGGATGATTTTGGGGCCATTTTGGGTCATTTTTTGGGTGATTTTGGCCCATTTTGTGTCATTTGGGGGTGATTTTGGCTCATTTTGTGTCATTTTGGGGTGATTTTGGGTCATTTTAGGGTGATTTAGGGGGATTTTGGGTCATTTTGGGGTGATTTTGGGTCATTTTGTGTCATTTGGGGGTGATTTTGGGTCATTTTGTGTCATTTTGGGGTGATTTTGGGTCATTTTAGGGTGATTTTGGGTCATTTTGGGGTGATTTTGGGTCATTTTAGGGTGATTTTGGGTCATTTTGGGGTGATTTTGGGTCACTTTGGGGCGATTTTTGGTCATTTTAGGGTGATTTTGGGTCATTTTGGGCGGTTTTGGGTCATTTTGGGGTGATCTTGGGTCCCTTTTTGGTGATATTGGCCCATTGGGGGTCATTTTAGGTTGATTTGGGGTCATTTTGGGGTCATTTTGGGTCATTTTAGGGCGATTTTGGGTCATTTTGGGGTGATTTTGGGTCATTTTAGGGTGATTTAGGGTCATTTTGGGGTGATTTTGGGTCATTTTAGGGCGATTTTGGGTCATTTTGGGGTGATTTTGGGTCATTTTAGGGTGATTTAGGGTCATTTTGGGGTGATTTTGGGTCATTTTAGGGTGATTTAGGGGGATTTTGGGTGATTTTGGGTCATTTTGGGTCATTTTGGGGTGATTTTGGGTCATTTTCTGGTGATTTTGGGTCATTTTGGGGTGATTTTGGGTCATTTTGGGGTGATTTAGGGTCATTTTGGGGTGATTTTGGGTCATTTTAGGGTGATTTAGGGTCATTTTGGGGTGATTTTGGGTCATTTTGGGGTGATTTTGGGGTGATTTTGGGTCATTTTAGGGTGATTTTGGGTCATTTTGGGGTGATTTTGGGTCATTTTGGGGTGATTTTGGGTCATTTTGGGTCATTTTGGGGTGATTTTGGGTCATTTTGGGGTGATTTTGGGGTGATTTTGGGTCATTTTGGGGTGATTTTGGGTCATTTTAGGGTGATTTTGGGCCATTTTGGGCCCCGCTCACCTTGAAGTCCACGCGCACCCGGTGCACCCCATCGCTGGAGCGCCCCTTCCCCGACCACCCATTGTGGGGGGGGCCAGGGCGCCGGGGGGGCCCCACTCCTATGGGGGGGGAAAGGGGGGTCAGGGAGGGGTCATGACCCCCTGACCCCCCCATTGGGTGCCATTCACACACCCCCCGCCCCCCATAGCACCCATGGTTCCCCTCCCCCCATAGCACCTATGGGTGCTCCACACCCCCTCCCCCCCCAGGGCACCCATGGGTGCTCCCCCCCTCTTCCATAGCACCTATGGGTGCTCCCCTGCCATGGGTACCCCCCCCATAGCACCCATGGGTGCTCCCTACCCCCCCAGCACCCACGGTTCCCTCTCCCCATAGCACCCATGGCTGCTCCCCCCCCACCCCCCCCAAGCACCCATGGTTCCCCCCCCCATAGCACCCATGGATGCTCCCCCCCACACCCCCATAGCACCCATGGGTGCTCCCCCCCCACCCCCCCCCAAGCACCCATGGTTCCCCCCCCCCCATAGCACACATGGGTGCTCCCTACCCCCCCAGCACCCATGGTTCCCCCCCCCATAGCACCCATGGGTGCTCCCCCCCCCACCCCCCCATAGCACCCATGGGTGCTCCCCCCCCACCCCCCCATAGCACCCATGGGTGCTCCCCCCCCACCCCCCCATAGCACCCATGGGTGCTCCCCCCCCACCCCCCCATAGCACCCATGGGTGCCCCCCCACCTGTGGGTGCCGGCGCCTCGCCCGCAGCTGCAGCAGGGGCTGGAGCGGGGCCCTGCGGGGCCGGGGGGGGTCCAGGTCCTCGGGGGGGGGCTCTGGGGGGCAAAGGGGGTCCCATTGAGCTCCATTGAGCCCCACTGAGCCCCATTGAACCCCACTGAGCCCCATTGAACCCCATTGAACCCCACTGAGCCCCACTGAGCCCCATTGAGACCCATTGAGACCCATTGAGCCCCCATTGACCCCCCAACTGCCTCCCCCACTTTCTCCCTCCAATTGACCCCATTACCCATCCCCCCCCATTCCCCCCTCACCCCCCCATTCCCATCCCCCCTTCACCCTCTCCATCCCCCCCATCCTGTCCCCCCTTCACCCTCTCCCTCCCCCATCCAGATCCCCCCCATTGACCCCCATCCCCTCCCCCCTCACCCTCTTCCTCCCCCCCGTTGACCCCCATCCCCCCCAATTGACCCCCATCCCCTCCCCCCTCACCCTCCCCCCCCATTGACCCCCATCCCCCCATCCCCAACCCCCTCCCCCTCCCCCCCATTGACCCCCACCCCATCCCCCCCCATCGAACCCCTCCCCCCCCTTTGACCCCCATTGACCCCCATCCCCATCCCCTGTCCCCCTCCCCCCCCTTGACCCCCATTGACCCCCATCCCCCTCCCCCCTCACCCTCCCCCCATTGACCCCCATCCCCATCCCCTGTCCCCCTCCCCCCCCATTGACCCCCATCCCCTCCCCCCTCACCCTCTCCCTCCCCCCCCCCGCTGTCCCCCTCGCCGAGGGGGGGGGGGCGGCGCCTCGCGGAGCGGCGCGGGGGGGGTGGGGGAGGGGCGGGGGGGAGGGGCAGGGCCCCGGAAGCCTCCGGGGGGGGCGGCCCCTCCCCTCCCCCAGCCCCGCCCCCTCCCCCCCACGTGGGCTCGGCCCCGCCCCCCGCCTCCGCCACGGAGTCCCCGGAGTCCTCCGAGTCCCAGGGGGCGCCACGTGGGGGGCAGCGGCCTATGGGGAGGGGGGGGGCGGTCAGAGCCGGCCCATTGGGACCCATTGGGACCCATTGGGACCCATTGAGCCCCATTGGGACCCATTGAGATCCATTGGGACCCATTGAGCCCCATTGGGACCCACTGAGATCCATTGGGACCCACTGAGCCCCATTGAGCCC
The DNA here is from genome assembly GCF_033815535.1 of Pezoporus flaviventris. Lineage (NCBI taxonomy): Eukaryota > Metazoa > Chordata > Aves > Psittaciformes > Psittacidae > Pezoporus > Pezoporus flaviventris. The sequence goes on along the minus strand of NW_026893475.1, from coordinate 5,600 downwards.
CATTGGGACCCATTGAGCTCCATTGATCCCATTGAGCTCCATTGGGACCCACTGAGCTCCATTGGGACCCATTGAGCTCCATTGGGACCCACTGAGCTCCATTGAGCTCCACTGATCCCATTGAGCCCCACTGAGCCCCATTGGGACCCATTGAGCTCCACTGATCCCACTGAGCCCCACTGAGCCACACTGGGACCCATTGATCCCATTGAGCCCCACTGATCCCATTGAGCTCCACTGGGCCCCATTGAGTCCCATTCAGCCCCACTGAGCCCCATTGAGATCCATTGGGCCCCATGCATCCCACTGAGCTCCACTGAGCCCCACTGATCCCCATTGATCCCATTCCCCCCATTGAGCCCCACTGAGCTCCATTGGGCCCCATGCATCCCACTGAGCCCCACTGATCCCATTCCCCCCCACTGAGCACCATTGGGACCCATTGAGCTCCATTGAGCCCCATTGGGCCCCATGCATCCCACTGAGCCCCACTGAGCCCCATTGATCCCATTCCCCCCCATTGAGCCCTATTAGCCCCCATTGCCCCACATTGCCCGCATGGCCCCCACTGCCCCCCATTGATCCCACTGCCCCTCATTGCCCATTGACTCCCATTGTCCCCCATTGCCCCCCATTGATCCCACTGCCCCCCATTGCCCATTGACTCCCATTGTCCCCCATTGCCTCCCACTGACTCCCGTTGCCCCCCATTGAGCCCTATGGCCCCCCATTGACTCCCACTGCCCCCCATTGATCCCCACTCACCCCCATTGCCCCCCATTGAGCCCTATAGCCCCCCACTGAGCCCTATGGCCCCCCATTGATCCCCACTCACCCCCACTGCCCCCCATTGAGCCCTATAGCCCCCCACTGAGCCCTATGGCCCCCCATTACCTGGGTCCCTCTGTGCCGGTGCTGGGGCCATGTGGCCGGGGGGAGGGGGAATGGGGGGGAGGGGCCAATGGGGGGCGGGGCCAATGGGGCGGGGTCAATTGGGGACGGGGTCAATTGATAGGGAGGAGCCAATGGGGGGAGAGAATGTGTGCAGGCCTAAAGAGCTCCCTCAAGTGATCTATGGCACCCATAGCACCCTATGGAGCCCCATAGCAACCATAGCACCCTATGGAACCCCATAGCAACCATAGCACCCTATGGAACCCATAGCACCCTATGGAACCCCATAACAACCATAGCACCCTATGGAGCCCCATAGCAACCATAGCACCCTATGGAACCCCATAGCAACCATAGCACCCTATGGAACCCCATAGCAACCATAGCACCCTATGGAACCCCATAGCAACCATAGCACCCTATGGAACCCCATAGCAACCATAGCACCCTATGGAACCCCATAACAACTATAGCACCCTATGGAACCCCAGAGCAACCACAGCACCCTATGGAACCCCAGAGCACCCATGGCACCCCATGGAACCCCATAGCATCCACGGCACGCTATGGAACCCCATAGCACCCATGGCACCCCATGGAACCCCATAGCAACCACGGCACGCTATGGAACCCCATAGCACCCATAGCACGCAATGAAACCCCATAGCACCCATGGCATGCAATGAAACCCCATAGCACCCATGGTACCCTATGGAACCCCATAGCACCCATGGCACCCTATGGAACCCCATAGCACCCATGGCACCCTATGGAACCCCATAGCATCCATAGCACCCTATGGAACCCCATAGCACCCACAGCACCCTATGGAACCCCATAGCACCCATAGCCCCTGTAGCACCCATAGCCCCCATAGCACCCACAGCCCCCATAGCATCCACAGCACCCATAGCCCCCACAGCACCCATAGCACCCATAGCCCCCACAGCCCCCATAGCACCCACAGCCCCCATAGCACCCATAGCCCCCACAACACCCACAGCACCCATAGCCCTCACAGCACCCATAGCCCCCACAGCACCCATAGCCCCCACAGCACCCATAGCACCCATAGCCCCCACCTTTCTGTGCCAGCCGCTCCATCTTCCTCGCCTCGATCTTGTCGCACTTACGGTACCTGGGGGGGGAGCACCCATGGGTGGGGGGGCACCCAATGCCCCATAGTGTGCCCCATAGCACAGCCTACAGCATGCCCCATAGCACACCCCAGACTGCACCCCAGAGCTCCCCTACCCACAGTACCCCCCATAGCACCCACAGCACACCCTATAGCACCCCTAGCATACCCCATGGCACCCATAACACACCCCATGGCACCCATAACACACCCCATAGCACCCATAACACACCCCAGAGCACCCATAACATACCCCAGAGCACCCATAACACAGCCCATAGCAGTCATAGGGCACCCATACCCCCCCATATTCCCCCCATACCCCACCCCATATCCCCCATATCCCCTCCATATCTCCCATATCCCACCCCATACCCCCTGTATCCCCCCATAACACCCCCCATATCTCACCCCATATCCCTGCCCCACACCACCCCATATCCCCCCCATATTCCACTCCATATCCCCCCATAACACCCCCCATATCCCACCCCATATCCCTCCCTACACCCCCCATTATCCCCACATCCTGCCCCATATCTCACCCCATATCCCCCCCATAGCACCCCATATCCCTCCCATATCCCACCCCATATCCCCCATATCCCCCTATATCCCCCAATACCCCCATATCCCCCCCTACACCTCCCATTATCTCACCCCACATCCCGCCCCATAGCACCCCATATCCCCCCCATAGCACCCCATATCCCCCCCATAACACCCCCCATATCCCTCCCTACACCCCCCCATTATCCTGCCCCATATCCCACCCCATATCCCCCCATAGCACCCCATATCCCCCCATAACACCCCCATATCCCCCCCATAACACCCCCCATAGCACCCCATATCCCCCCCATAACACCCCCCATATCCCACCCCATATCCCCCCCATAGCACCCCATATCCCCCCATAACACCCCCCATATCCCTCCCTACATCCCCCCATATCCCCCCCATAACACCCCCCATATCCCCCCCATAGCACCCCATATCCCCCCCATAACACCCCCCATATCCCACCCCACATCCCCCCCATAGCACCCCATATCCCCCCCATAACACCCCCCACATCCCGCCCCACATCCCGCCCCATAGCGCCCCACAGCGCCCCCCAGCCTCACACGCAGCACTGCTTCTTGGTGTTGGGCCCCCCGAACTTGGGCTTGTCCCTGCAGTTGGCGCATGCGCCGCAGTCGTGGGCCCGGCGGCAGCCGCGGCACCGCCCGCAGCGCGCCTGGCGGTTCTTCCGCGCCACGCCAGGGGGCGCCCCGGCGCCAGAGCGCGCGAAACGGGGCGGGGCCTGGGAGACAGGGGGCGGGGCCTGGGAGCCACGGGGCGGGGCCTCGGAGCAGCGCGGGGGGTGGGCTGGGGAAAGGGGAGAGAGGGGGGGGTTAAAGGGGGGGTATTATGGGATGGAGGGGGGTGTTATGGGATGGAGGGGGGTATTATGGGATGGAGGGGGGTATTATGGGATGGAGGGGGGTGTTATGGGATGGAGGGGGGTGTTATGGGATGGAGGGGGGGGTTATGGGATGGAGGGGGGGGTTATGGGATGGAGGGGGGTATTATGGGATGGAGGGGGGGGTTATGGGATGGAGGGGGGGGTTATGGGATGGAGGGGGGTGTTATGGGATGGAGGGGGGGGTTATGGGATGGAGGGGGGGGTTATGGGATGGAGGGGGGTGTTATGGGATGGAGGGGGGGGTTATGGGATGGAGGGGGGGGTTATGGGATGGAGGGGGGTGTTATGGGATGGAGGGGGGTGTTATGGGATGGAGGGGGGGGTTATGGGATGGAGGGGGGGGTTATGGGATGGAGGGGGGGGTTATGGGATGGAGGGGGGGGTTATGGGATGGAGGGGGGGGTTATGGGATGGAGGGGGGGGTTATGGGATGGAGGGGGGGGTTATGGGATGGAGGGGGGTATTATGGGATGGAGGGGGGTGTTATGGGATGGAGGGGGGTGTTATGGGATGGAGGGGGGGGTTATGGGATGGAGGGGGGGGTTATGGGATGGAGGGGGGTATTATGGGATGGAGGGGGGGGTTATGGGATGGAGGGGGGGGTTATGGGATGGGAAGGGTAACACGGACACACGGGCACAGGGAACATACAACAGGGATACACGTGGGTCCCTATGGATCCCTATGGAGCCCTATGGATATGGACATGGATTCCAATGGATCCCTATGGATCCCCATGGATCCAGACATGGATCCCCATGGGTCCCTATGGATATGGATATCGATCCCCAAGGATCCCTATAGATCCCCATGGATATGGGCATGGATCCCTACGGATCCCCATGGATCCCTATGGATATGGACATGTATCCCCATGGATCCCTATGGATATGGACATGGATCCCCATGGATCCCTATGGATCCCTATGGATATGGACATGGATCCCCATGGGTCCCTATGGCTATGGACATGGATCCCCATGGGTCCCTATGGCTATGGACATGGATCCCTATGGATCTCCCATGGATCCCTATGGATATGGATCCCCATGGGTCCCCCATGTGTCCCAATGCCCCCCCCGGCTCCAGCCCTACCTGGGGGGGGGCTCCGGCTCCTCCTGGGCTCGCTCTCGGGGCCGGGGGCTCGGGACAGGGCGGGGAGAGAGCAGCGGCCTCCAGCAGGGGGCGCCTGCAGAGAGCACCCATGGACACCCATTGACACCCATTGAAACCCATTGACATCCATTGACACCCATTGAAACCCATTGAAACCCATTGACATCTATTGACACCCACTGATACCCATTGACACCCATTGAAACCCATTGACACCCATTGATACCCATTGACACCCATTGATACCAATTGACACCCATTGATACCCATTGACACCCATTGAAACCCATTGACACCCATTGACACCCATTGATACCCATTGACACCCATTGACATCCATTGATACCCACTGATACCCACTGATACCCACTGATACCCATGGACACCCATTGACACCCACTGATACCCACTGACACCCATGGACACCCATGGACACCCATTGATACCCATTGACATCCATTGATACCCATTGACACCCATTGACATCCATTGACACCCATTAATACCCACTGACACCCACTGACACCCATTGATGCCCATTGACACCCATTGATACCCATTGACATCCATTGATACCCATTGACACCCATTGATACCCATTGACACCCACTGATACCCACTGACACCCACTGACACCCATTGACACCCATTGACACCCATTGACACCCACTGACACCCATGGACACCCACGGACACCCACTGATATCCATGGACACCCATTGACACCCATTGACACCCATTGACATCCACTGATATCCATTGACGCCCATGGACACCCACTGACACCCACTGACCCCCATGGACACCCATTGACCCCCACTGATACCCATGGACACCCATTGATACCCATTGACACCCATTGACTCCCATTGACACCCAGTGACACCCCTTGACACCCATAGCACCCACTGACACCCCTTCACCACCCACCGACATCCATAGCACCCATTGAGCACCCATAAAACCCAATGACCCCCAAAGCAA
>NW_026893472.1:0-48451 GCF_033815535.1 Pezoporus flaviventris | reverse complement strand
TGATTGTAAAAAGCCAAAATTGCTTAGAAATACCCAAACACGGCTTAAAAGGCGTGGAGAAATGGACAAAAATGGTTTAGAAAAGGAAATCCAAAAAGCCTTAAAACAACTTAGAAATGGGCAAAATGGGGTAGAAAAGGAAAAAAACCAGCTAAAAATTGCTAGAAATTGAAAAAATGGAAGAAAAGGAAAAAAAATGGCTGTTGGAATTGAAAAAAAAAAGGTTAGAAAAGGAAAACAATGGCTTAAAAAGGTTGGATTTGAGAAAAATGGTTTAGGAAATCAAAAATGGCTTTAAAAAGGTTAGAATTGACAAAAATGGGTTAGAAAAGGAAAAAATGGCTTCAAAACTGTTAGAAATTGAAAACATGGGCAAGAAAAAGGAAAAAAAAAAAAGGCCTGAGCAACTTGAATGGGCAAAAAACGGTTAAAAAAGGGAAAAAAATAGCTTTAAAAGGTTAGAACTTGAGAAAAGTGGTTAGAAAAGGGGAAAATATGCTAAAAAAAAAAAGAGATAGAAATTGACAAAAATGGGTTGGAAAAGGAAATCAAAAAAGGATTCAAAATACTTAGAAAAGGGCAAAAATGGGATAGAAATGGGCTACTTGGTTGAAAAAGGGCAAAAGAAGGCTTAAAATGGGTTAGAAATCAGCAAATATAGTTTAGAAAAGGCAAAAAAGAACGACTTAACAGGAGTTAGAAACGGGAAAAAAAACACTTAAAATGACTTAGAAAAAAGCAAAAATGGGGTAGAAAAGGAAAAAACACCTGCTAAAAATTTCTAGAAATTGAAAAAATGGGTTAGAAAAGAAAAAAATGGCTTAACAAGTGTTTGAAACTGGAAAGAAAAAAGGTTAGAAAAAGAAAAAAATGGCTTAAAAAGGGTTGGGATTTGAGAAAAATGGGTTAAGAAAGGGAAAAATGGCTTTAAAAGGGTTGGAAACTGACAAAAAAGGGTTAGAAAGGAAAAAATGGCTTTAAAAGAATTGGAATTTGAGAAACATGCTTCAGAAAAAGGAAAAAATGGCTTTAAAAGGGTTAGAAAAAGAAAAAATGGCTTCAAAAGGGTTAGAAATTAAAAAATGGTTCAGAAAAGGAAAAAATAGCTTAAAAAAGGTTGGCATTTGAGAAAAAATGCCTTTAAAAGAATTAGAAATTGATAAAAAATCGTTAGAAAAAAAAAAAGGTTTTAAAAGGTTGGAATTTGACAAAAATATGTTAGAAAAAAGGGGAAAATATCTTTAAAAGGATTAGAAATTGAAAAAATGGGTTAGAAAAAGAAAAAATGGCTTAAAAAGTGTTAGAAAACAAAACAAAAAGCCTTAAAACAACTTAGAAATGGGCAAAAATGGGGTAGAAAAGGAAAAAACACCTGCTAAAAATTGCTAGAAATTGAAAAAAATGGGTTAGAAAAGGAAAAAAAATGGCTTAAAAAAGGGTTGGAAATTGAAAAAAAAAAAGGTTAGGAAAGGAAAACAATGGCTTAAAAAGGGTTGGGATTTGAGAAAAATGGGTTAGGAAATGGAAAAATGGCTTTAAAAGGGTTAGAAATTGACAAAAATGGGTTAGAAAAGGAAAAAATGGCTTCAAAAGGGTTAGAAATTGAAAAAATGGGCAAGAAAAAGGAAAAATAAAAAAAAGCCCTGAAGCAACTTAGAAATGGGCAAAAATCAATTAGAAAAGGGAAAAAAAATGGCTTTAAAAGGTTGGAACTTGACAAAAGTGGCTTAGAAAAGGGGAAAATATCTTTAAAAGGGTTAGAAATTGAGAAAAATGGGTTAGAAAAGGGAAATCACAAAAGGATTCAAAATACTTAGAAAAGGGCAAAAATGGGATAGAAATGGGCTACTTGGTTGAAAAAGGCAAAAGAAGGCTTAAAATGGGTTAGAAATCAGCAAATATAGTTTAGAAAAGGCAAAAAAGAACTACTTAACAGGAGTTAGAAACGGGAAAAAAAAACACTTAAAATGACTTAGAAAAAAGCAAAAATGGGGTAGAAAAGGAAGAAACACCTGCATAAAAATTGCTAGAAATTGAAAAAATGGGTTAGAAAAGAAAAAAATGGCTTAACAAGTGTTTGAAACTGGAAAAAAAGAAGGTTAGAAAAAGAAAAAAATGGCTTAAAAAGGGTTGGGATTTGAGAAAAATGGGTTAGGAAAGGGAAAAATGGCTTTAAAAGGGTTGGAAACTGACAAAAAAGGGTTAGAAAGGAAAAAAATGGCTTTAAAAGAATTGGAATTTGAGAAACATGCTTCAGAAATAGGAAAAATGGCTTTAAAATGGTTAGAAAAAGAAAAAAATGGCTTCAAAAGGGTTAGAAATTAAAAATGGTTCAGAAAAGGAAAAAATAGCTTAAAAAAGGCTGGCATTTGAGAAAAATGCCTTTAAAAGAATTAGAAATTGATAAAAATCGTTAGAAAAGGAAAAAAAAGGTTTTAAAAGGTTGGAATTTGACAAAAATATGTTAGAAAAAAGGAAATATCTGTAAAAGGATTAGAAATTGAAAAAATGGGTTAGAAAAAGAAAAAATGGCTTCAAAAGTGTTAGAAAACAAAACAAAAAGCCTTAAAACAACTTAGAAATGGGCAAAAATGGGGTAGAAAAGGAAAAGCACCTGCTAAAAATTGCTAGAAATTGAAAAAATGGGGAAGAAAAGGAAAAAAATGGCTTAAAAAGGGTTGGAAATTGAAAAAAAAAAAGGTTAGGAAAGGAAAAAAATGTCTTAAAAAGGGTGGGGATTTGAGAAAAATGGGTTAGGAAACGGAAAAATGGCTTTAAAAGGGTTAGAAATTGACAAAAATGGGTTAGAAAGGAAAAAATGGCTTCAAAAGGGTTAGAAATTGAAAACATGGGCAAGAAAAAGGAAAAATAAAAAAAGCCCTGAAGCAACTTAGAAATGGGCAAAAATGGGTTAGAAAAGGGAAAAAAAATGGCTTTAAAAGGTTGGAACTTGACAAAAGTGGCTTAGAAAAGGGGAAAATATCTTTAAAAGGGTTAGAAATTGAGAAAAATGGGTTAGAAAGGAAATCACAAAAGGATTCAAAATACTTAGAAAAGGGCAAAAATGGGATAGAAATGGGCTACTTGGTTGAAAAAGGGCAAAAGAAGGCTTAAAATGGGTTAGAAATCAGCAAATATAGTTTAGAAAAGGCAAAAAAGAACTACTTAACAGGAGCTAGAAACGGGAAAAAAAACACTTAAAATGACTTAGAAAAAAGCAAAAATGGGGTAGAAAAGGAAAAAACACCTGCTAAAAATTGCTACAAATTGAAAAAATGGGTTAGAAAAGAAAAAAATGGCTTAACAAGTGTTTGAAACTGGAAAGAAAAAAGGTTAGAAAAAGAAAAAAATGGCTTAAAAAGGGTTGGGATTTGAGAAAAATGGGTTATGAAAGGGAAAAATGGCTTTAAAAGGGTTGGAAACTGACAAAAAAGGGTTAGAAAGGAAAAAATGGCTTTAAAAGAATTGGAATTTGAGAAACATGCTTCAGAAATAGGAAAAATGGGCTTTAAAAGGGTTAGAAAAAGAAAAAATGGCTTCAAAAGGGTTAGAAATTAAAAAAATGGTTCAGAAAAGGAAAAAATAGCTTAAAAAAGGTTGGCATTTGAGAAAAAATGCCTTTAAAAGAATTAGAAATTGATAAAAAATCGTTAGAAAAGAAAAAAAAGGTTTTAAAAAGGTGGAATTTGACAAAAATATGTTAGAAAAAAGGGGAAAATATCTTTAAAAGGATTAGAAATTGAAAAAATGGGTTAGAAAAAGAAAAATGGCTTAAAAAGTGTTAGAAAACAAAACAAAAAGCCTTAAAACAACTTAGAAATGGGCAAAAATGGGGTAGAAAAGGAAAAAACACCTGCTAAAAATTGCTAGAAATTGAAAAAATGGGTTAGAAAAGGAAAAAAATGGCTTAAAAAAGGTTGGAAATTGAAAAAAAAAAAAGGTTAGGAAAGGAAAACAATGGCTTAAAAGGGTTGGGATTTTGAGAAAAATGGGTTAGGAAATGGAAAAATGGCTTTAAAAGGGTTAGAAATTGACAAAAATGGGTTAGAAAAGGAAAAAATGGCTTCAAAAGGGTTAGAATTGAAAAAATGGGCAAGAAAAAGGAAAAATAAAAAAGCCCTGAAGCAACTTAGAAATGGGCAAAAATGGGTTAGAAAAGGGAAAAAAAATGGCTTTAAAAGGTTGGAACTTGACAAAAGTGGCTTAGAAAAGGGGAAAATATCTTTAAAAGGGTTAGAAATTGAGAAAAATGGGTTAGAAAAGGAAATCACAAAAGGATTCAAAATACATAGAAAAGGGCAAAAATGGGATAGAAATGGGAAAGAAAATGGCTGTAAAATGTTGGAACTTGACAAAAGTGGATTAGAAAAGGGGAAAATATCTTTAAAAGGGTTAGAAATTGACAAAAATGGGCTAGAAAAGGAAATCACAAAAGGATTAAAAATACTTAGAAAAGGGCAAAAATGGGACAGAAATGGGAAAAAAAATGGCTTTAAAAGGTTGGAACTTGACAAAAGTGGCTTAGAAAAGGGGAAAATATCTTTAAAAGGGTTAGAAATTGACAAAAATGGGTTAGAAAAGGAAATCACAAAAGGATTCAAAATACTTAGAAAAGGGCAAAAATGGGATAGAAATGGGCTACTTGGTTGAAAAAGGGCAAAAGAAGGCTTAAAATGGGTTAGAAATCAGCAAATATAGTTTAGAAAAGGCAAAAAAGAACGACTTAACAGGGAGTTAGAAACGGGAAAAAAACACTTAAAATGACTTAGAAAAAAGCAAAAATGGGGTAGAAAAGAAAAAAACACCTGCTAAAAATTGCTAGAAATTGAAAAAATGGGTTAGAAAAGAAAAAAAAGGCTTAACAAGTGTTTGAAACTGGAAAAAAAAGAAGGTTAGAAAAAGAAAAAAATGGCTTAAAAAGGGTTGGGATTTGAGAAAAATGGGTTAGGAAATGGAAAAATATCTTTAAAAGGGTTAGAAATTGACAAAAATGGGTTAGAAAAGGAAATCACAAAAGGATTCAAAATACTTAGAAAAGGGCAAAAATGGGATACAAATGGGCTACTTGGTTGAAAAAGGGCAAAAGAAGGCTTAAAATGGGTTAGAAATCAGCAAATATAGTTTAGAAAAGGCAAAAAAGAACGACTTAACAGGAGTTAGAAACGGGAAAAAAAACACTTAAAATGACTTAGAAAAAAGCAAAAATGGGGTAGAAAAGGAAAAAACACCTGCTAAAAATTTCTAGAAATTGAAAAAATGGGTTAGAAAAGAAAAAAATGGCTTAACAAGTGTTTGAAACTGGAAAAAAAAAATGGTTAGAAAAAGAAAAAATGGCTTAAAAAGGGTTGGGATTTGAGAAAAATGGGTTAGGAAAGGGAAAAATGGCTTTAAAAGGGTTGGAAACTGACAAAAAAGGGTTAGAAAGGAAAAAATGGCTTTAAAAGAATTGGAATTTGAGAAAAATGCTTCAGAAATAGGAAAAATGGCTTTAAAAGGGTTAGAAAAAGAAAAAAAATGGCTTCAAAAGTGTTAGAAATTATAAAATGGTTCAGAAAAGGAAAAAATAGCTTAAAAAAGGTTGGCATTTGAGAAAAATGCCTTTAAAAGAATTAGAAATTGATAAAAAATCGTTAGAAAAGGAAAAAAAAGGTTTTAAAAGGTTGGAATTTGACAAAAATATGTTAGATAAAAGGAAATATCTGTAAAAGGATTAGAAATTGAAAAAATGGGTTAGAAAAAGAAAAAATGGCTTAAAAAGTGTTAGAAAACAAAACAAAAAGCCTTAAAACAACTTAGAAATGGGCAAAAATGGGGTAGAAAAGGAAAAAACACCAGCTAAAAATTGCTAGAAATTGAAAAAATGGGTTAGAAAAGGAAAAAAATGGCTTAAAAAGGGTTGGAAATTGAAAAAAAAAAGGTTAGGAAAGGAAAACAATGGCTTAAAAAGGGTTGGGATTTGAGAAAAATGGGTTAGGGAATGGAAAAATGGCTTTAAAAGGGTTAGAAATTGAAAAAATGGGCAAGAAAAAGGAAAAATAAAAAAAGCCCTGAAGCAACTTAGAAATGGGCAAAAATGGGGTAGAAAAGGAAAAAACACCAGCTAAAAATTGCTAGAAATTGAAAAAATGGGGAAGAAAAGGAAAAAAATGGCTTAAAAAGGGTTGGAAATTGAAAAAAAAAAAGGTTAGGAAAGGAAAACAGTGGCTTAAAAAGGGTTGGGATTTGAGAAAAATGGGTTAGGAAACGGAAAAATGGCTTTAAAAGGGTTAGAAATTGACAAAAATGGGTTAGAAAAGGAAAAAATGGCTTCAAAACGGTTAGAAATTGAAAACATGGGCAAGAAAAAGGAAAAATAAAAAAAGCCCTGAAGCAACTTAGAAATGGGCAAAAATGGGTTAGAAAAGGGAAAAAAAATGGCTTTAAAAGGTTGGAACTTGACAAAAGTGGCTTAGAAAAGGGGAAAATATCTTTAAAAGGGTTAGAAATTGACAAAAATTGGTTAGAAAAGGAAATCACAAAAGGATTCAAAATACTTAGAAAAGGGCAAAAATGGGATAGAAATGGGCTACTTGGTTGAAAAAGGGCAAAAGAAGGCTTAAAATGGGTTAGAAATCAGCAAATATAGTTTAGAAAAGGCAAAAAAGAACTACTTAACAGGAGCTAGAAACGGGAAAAAAAACACTTAAAATGACTTAGAAAAAAGCAAAAATGGGGTAGAAAAGGAAAAAACACCTGCTAAAAATTGCTACAAATTGAAAAAATGGGTTAGAAAAGAAAAAAATGGCTTAACAAGTGTTTGAAACTGGAAAGAAAAAAGGTTAGAAAAAGAAAAAAATGGCTTAAAAAGGGTTGGGATTTGAGAAAAATGGGTTATGAAAGGGAAAAATGGCTTTAAAAGGGTTGGAAACTGACAAAAAAGGGTTAGAAAGGAAAAAATGGCTTTAAAAGAATTGGAATTTGAGAAACATGCTTCAGAAAAAGGAAAAAAAGGCTTTAAAAGGGTTAGAAAAAGAAAAAATGGCTTCAAAAGGGTTAGAAATTAAAAAATGGTTCAGAAAAGGAAAAAATAGCTTAAAAAAGGTTGGCATTTGAGAAAAATGCCTTTAAAAGAATTAGAAATTGATAAAAAATCGTTAGAAAAGAAAAAAAAGGTTTTAAAAGGTTGGAATTTGACAAAAATATGTTAGAAAAAAGGGGAAAATATCTTTAAAAGGATTAGAAATTGAAAAAATGGGTTAGAAAAAGAAAAAATGGCTTAAAAAGTGTTAGAAAACAAAACAAAAAGCCTTAAAACAACTTAGAAATGGGCAAAAATGGGGTAGAAAAGGAAAAAACACCTGCTAAAAATTGCTAGAAATTGAAAAAATGGGTTAGAAAAGGAAAAAAATGGCTTAAAAAAGGTTGGAAATTGAAAAAAAAAAAGGTTAGGAAAGGAAAACAATGGCTTAAAAAGGGTTGGGATTTGAGAAAAATGGGTTAGGAAATGGAAAAATGGCTTTAAAAGGGTTAGAAATTGACAAAAATGGGTTAGAAAAGGAAAAAATGGCTTCAAAAGGGTTAGAAATTGAAAAAATGGGCAAGAAAAAGGAAAAATAAAAAAAGCCCTGAAGCAACTTAGAAATGGGCAAAAATCAATTAGAAAAGGGAAAAAAAATGGCTTTAAAAGGTTGGAACTTGACAAAAGTGGCTTAGAAAAGGGGAAAATATCTTTAAAAGGGTTAGAAATTGAGAAAAATGGGTTAGAAAAGGAAATCACAAAAGGATTCAAAATACTTAGAAAAGGGCAAAAATGGGATAGAAATGGGCTACTTGGTTGAAAAAGGGCAAAAGAAGGCTTAAAATGGGTTAGAAATCAGCAAATATAGTTTAGAAAAGGCAAAAAAGAACTACTTAACAGGAGTTAGAAACGGGAAAAAAAACACTTAAAATGACTTAGAAAAAAGCAAAAATGGGGTAGAAAAGTAAGAAACACCTGCATAAAAATTGCTAGAAATTGAAAAAATGGGTTAGAAAAGAAAAAAATGGCTTAACAAGTGTTTGAAACTGGAAAAAAAGAAGGTTAGAAAAAGAAAAAAATGGCTTAAAAAGGGTTGGGATTTGAGAAAAATGGGTTAGGAAAGGGAAAAATGGCTTTAAAAGGGTTGGAAACTGACAAAAAAGGGTTAGAAAGGAAAAAAATGGCTTTAAAAGAATTGGAATTTGAGAAACATGCTTCAGAAATAGGAAAAATGGCTTTAAAAGGGTTAGAAAAAGAAAAAATGGCTTCAAAAGGGTTAGAAATTAAAAAATGGTTCAGAAAAGGAAAAAATAGCTTAAAAAAGGCTGGCATTTGAGAAAAATGCCTTTAAAAGAATTAGAAATTGATAAAAATCGTTAGAAAAGGAAAAAAAGGTTTTAAAAGGTTGGAATTTGACAAAAATATGTTAGAAAAAAGGAAATATCTGTAAAAGGATTAGAAATTGAAAAAATGGGTTAGAAAAAGAAAAAATGGCTTCAAAAGTGTTAGAAAACAAAACAAAAAGCCTTAAAACAACTTAGAAATGGGCAAAAATGGGGTAGAAAAGGAAAAAGCACCTGCTAAAAATTGCTAGAAATTGAAAAAATGGGGAAGAAAAGGAAAAAAATGGCTTAAAAAGGGTTGGAAATTGAAAAAAAAAAAGGTTAGGAAAGGAAAAAAATGTCTTAAAAAGGGTGGGGATTTGAGAAAAATGGGTTAGGAAACGGAAAAATGGCTTTAAAAGGGTTAGAAATTGACAAAAATGGGTTAGAAAAGGAAAAAATGGCTTCAAAAGGGTTAGAAATTGAAAACATGGGCAAGAAAAAGGAAAAATAAAAAAAGCCCTGAAGCAACTTAGAAATGGGCAAAAATGGGTTAGAAAAGGGAAAAAAAATGGCTTTAAAAGGTTGGAACTTGACAAAAGTGGCTTAGAAAAGGGGAAAATATCTTTAAAAGGGTTAGAAATTGAGAAAAATGGGTTAGAAAAGGAAATCACAAAAGGATTCAAAATACTTAGAAAAGGGCAAAAATGGGATAGAAATGGGCTACTTGGTTGAAAAAGGGCAAAAGAAGGCTTAAAATGGGTTAGAAATCAGCAAATATAGTTTAGAAAAGGCAAAAAAGAACTACTTAACAGGAGCTAGAAACGGGAAAAAAAACACTTAAAATGACTTAGAAAAAAGCAAAAATGGGGTAGAAAAGGAAAAAACACCTGCTAAAAATTGCTACAAATTGAAAAAATGGGTTAGAAAAGAAAAAAATGGCTTAACAAGTGTTTGAAACTGGAAAGAAAAAAGGTTAGAAAAAGAAAAAAATGGCTTAAAAAGGGTTGGGATTTGAGAAAAATGGGTTATGAAAGGGAAAAATGGCTTTAAAAGGGTTGGAAACTGACAAAAAAGGGTTAGAAAGGAAAAAATGGCTTTAAAAGAATTGGAATTTGAGAAACATGCTTCAGAAATAGGAAAAATGGCTTTAAAAGGGTTAGAAAAAGAAAAAATGGCTTCAAAAGGGTTAGAAATTAAAAAATGGTTCAGAAAAGGAAAAAATAGCTTAAAAAAGGTTGGCATTTGAGAAAAATGCCTTTAAAAGAATTAGAAATTGATAAAAAATCGTTAGAAAAGAAAAAAAAGGTTTTAAAAGGTTGGAATTTGACAAAAATATGTTAGAAAAAAGGGGAAAATATCTTTAAAAGGATTAGAAATTGAAAAAATGGGTTAGAAAAAGAAAAAATGGCTTAAAAAGTGTTAGAAAACAAAACAAAAAGCCTTAAAACAACTTAGAAATGGGCAAAAATGGGGTAGAAAAGGAAAAAACACCTGCTAAAAATTGCTAGAAATTGAAAAAATGGGTTAGAAAAGGAAAAAAATGGCTTAAAAAAGGTTGGAAATTGAAAAAAAAAAGGTTAGGAAAGGAAAACAATGGCTTAAAAAGGGTTGGGATTTGAGAAAAATGGGTTAGGAAATGGAAAAATGGCTTTAAAAGGGTTAGAAATTGACAAAAATGGGTTAGAAAAGGAAAAAATGGCTTCAAAAGGGTTAGAAATTGAAAAAATGGGCAAGAAAAAGGAAAAATAAAAAAAGCCCTGAAGCAACTTAGAAATGGGCAAAAATCAATTAGAAAAGGGAAAAAAAATGGCTTTAAAAGGTTGGAACTTGACAAAAGTGGCTTAGAAAAGGGGAAAATATCTTTAAAAGGGTTAGAAATTGACAAAAATGGGTTAGAAAAGGAAATCACAAAAGGATTCAAAATACATAGAAAAGGGCAAAAATGGGATAGAAATGGGAAAGAAAATGGCTGTAAAATGTTGGAACTTGACAAAAGTGGATTAGAAAAGGGGAAAATATCTTTAAAAGGGTTAGAAATTGACAAAAATGGGCTAGAAAAGGAAATCACAAAAGGATTAAAAATACTTAGAAAAGGGCAAAAATGGGACAGAAATGGGAAAAAAAATGGCTTTAAAAGGTTGGAACTTGACAAAAGTGGCTTAGAAAAGGGGAAAATATCTTTAAAAGGGTTAGAAATTGACAAAAATGGGTTAGAAAAGGAAATCACAAAAGGATTCAAAATACTTAGAAAAGGGCAAAAATGGGATAGAAATGGGCTACTTGGTTGAAAAAGGGCAAAAGAAGGCTTAAAATGGGTTAGAAATCAGCAAATATAGTTTAGAAAAGGCAAAAAAGAACGACTTAACAGGAGTTAGAAACGGGAAAAAAAACACTTAAAATGACTTAGAAAAAAGCAAAAATGGTGTAGAAAAGGAAAAAACACCTGCTAAAAATTGCTAGAAATTGAAAAAATGGGTTAGAAAAGAAAAAAAAGGCTTAACAAGTGTTTGAAACTGGAAAAAAAAGAAGGTTAGAAAAAGAAAAAAATGGCTTAAAAAGGGTTGGGATTTGAGAAAAATGGGTTAGAAAATGGAAAAATATCTTTAAAAGGGTTAGAAATTGACAAAAATGGGTTAGAAAAGGAAATCACAAAAGGATTCAAAATACTTAGAAAAGGGCAAAAATGGGATACAAATGGGCTACTTGGTTGAAAAAGGGCAAAAGAAGGCTTAAAATGGGTTAGAAATCAGCAAATATAGTTTAGAAAAGGCAAAAAAGAACGACTTAACAGGAGTTAGAAACGGGAAAAAAAAACACTTAAAATGACTTAGAAAAAAGCAAAAATGGGGTAGAAAAGGAAAAAACACCTGCTAAAAATTTCTAGAAATTGAAAAAATGGGTTAGAAAAGAAAAAAATGGCTTAACAAGTGTTTGAAACTGGAAAAAAAAAATGGTTAGAAAAAGAAAAAATGGCTTAAAAAGGGTTGGGATTTGAGAAAAATGGGTTAGGAAAGGGAAAAATGGCTTTAAAAGGGTTGGAAACTGACAAAAAAGGGTTAGAAAGGAAAAAATGGCTTTAAAAGAATTGGAATTTGAGAAAAATGCTTCAGAAATAGGAAAAATGGCTTTAAAAGGGTTAGAAAAAGAAAAAAAATGGCTTCAAAAGTGTTAGAAATTAAAAAATGGTTCAGAAAAGGAAAAAATAGCTTAAAAAAGGTTGGCATTTGAGAAAAATGCCTTTAAAAGAATTAGAAATTGATAAAAAATCGTTAGAAAAGGAAAAAAAAGGTTTTAAAAGGTTGGAATTTGACAAAAATATGTTAGAAAAAAGGAAATATCTGTAAAAGGATTAGAAATTGAAAAAATGGGTTAGAAAAAGAAAAAATGGCTTAAAAAGTGTTAGAAAACAAAACAAAAAGCCTTAAAACAACTTAGAAATGGGCAAAAATGGGGTAGAAAAGGAAAAAACACCAGCTAAAAATTGCTAGAAATTGAAAAAATGGGGAAGAAAAGGAAAAAAATGGCTTAAAAAGGGTTGGAAATTGAAAAAAAAAAAGGTTAGGAAAGGAAAACAATGGCTTAAAAAGGGTTGGGATTTGAGAAAAATGGGTTAGGAAACGGAAAAATGGCTTTAAAAGGGTTAGAAATTGACAAAAATGGGTTAGAAAAGGAAAAAATGGCTTCAAAAGGGTTAGAAATTGAAAACATGGGCAAGAAAAAGGAAAAATAAAAAAAGCCCTGAAGCAACTTAGAAATGGGCAAAAATGGGTTAGAAAAGGGAAAAAAAATGGCTTTAAAAGGTTGGAACTTGACAAAAGTGGCTTAGAAAAGGGGAAAATATCTTTAAAAGGGTTAGAAATTGACAAAAATGGGTTAGAAAAGGAAATCACAAAAGGATTCAAAATACTTAGAAAAGGGCAAAAATGGGATAGAAATGGGCTACTTGGTTGAAAAAGGGCAAAAGAAGGCTTAAAATGGGTTAGAAATCAGCAAATATAGTTTAGAAAAGGCAAAAAAGAACGACTTAACAGGAGTTAGAAACGGGAAAAAAAACACTTAAAATGACTTAGAAAAAAGCAAAAATGGGGTAGAAAAGGAAAAAACACCTGCTAAAAATTTCTAGAAATTGAAAAAATGGGTTAGAAAAGAAAAAAATGGCTTAACAAGTGTTTGAAACTGGAAAGAAAAAAGGTTAGAAAAAGAAAAAAATGGCTTAAAAAGGGTTGGGATTTGAGAAAAATGGGTTAAGAAAGGGAAAAATGGCTTTAAAAGGGTTGGAAACTGACAAAAAAGGGTTAGAAAGGAAAAAATGGCTTTAAAAGAATTGGAATTTGAGAAACATGCTTCAGAAAAAGGAAAAATGGCTTTAAAAGGGTTAGAAAAAGAAAAAATGGCTTCAAAAGGGTTAGAAATTAAAAAATGGTTCAGAAAAGGAAAAAATAGCTTAAAAAAGGTTGGCATTTGAGAAAAATGCCTTTAAAAGAATTAGAAATTGATAAAAAATCGTTAGAAAAGAAAAAAAAGGTTTTAAAAGGTTGGAATTTGACAAAAATATGTTAGAAAAAAGGGGAAAATATCTTTAAAAGGATTAGAAATTGAAAAAATGGGTTAGAAAAAGAAAAAATGGCTTAAAAAGTGTTAGAAAACAAAACAAAAAGCCTTAAAACAACTTAGAAATGGGCAAAAATGGGGTAGAAAAGGAAAAAACACCTGCTAAAAATTGCTAGAAATTGAAAAAATGGGTTAGAAAAGGAAAAAAATGGCTTAAAAAAGGTTGGAAATTGAAAAAAAAAAGGTTAGGAAAGGAAAACAATGGCTTAAAAAGGGTTGGGATTTGAGAAAAATGGGTTAGGAAATGGAAAAATGGCTTTAAAAGGGTTAGAAATTGACAAAAATGGGTTAGAAAAGGAAAAAATGGCTTCAAAAGGGTTAGAAATTGAAAAAATGGGCAAGAAAAAGGAAAAATAAAAAAAGCCCTGAAGCAACTTAGAAATGGGCAAAAATGGGTTAGAAAAGGGAAAAAAAATGGCTTTAAAAGGTTGGAACTTGACAAAAGTGGCTTAGAAAAGGGGAAAATATCTTTAAAAGGGTTAGAAATTGACAAAAATGGGTTAGAAAAGGAAATCACAAAAGGATTCAAAATACATAGAAAAGGGCAAAAATGGGATAGAAATGGGAAAGAAAATGGCTGTAAAATGTTGGAACTTGACAAAAGTGGATTAGAAAAGGGGAAAATATCTTTAAAAGGGTTAGAAATTGACAAAAATGGGCTAGAAAAGGAAATCACAAAAGGATTAAAAATACTTAGAAAAGGGCAAAAATGGGACAGAAATGGGAAAAAAAATGGCTTTAAAAGGTTGGAACTTGACAAAAGTGGCTTAGAAAAGGGGAAAATATCTTTAAAAGGGTTAGAAATTGACAAAAATGGGTTAGAAAAGGAAATCACAAAAGGATTCAAAATACTTAGAAAAGGGCAAAAATGGGATAGAAATGGGCTACTTGGTTGAAAAAGGGCAAAAGAAGGCTTAAAATGGGTTAGAAATCAGCAAATATAGTTTAGAAAAGGCAAAAAAGAACGACTTAACAGGAGTTAGAAACGGGAAAAAAAACACTTAAAATGACTTAGAAAAAAGCAAAAATGGTGTAGAAAAGGAAAAAACACCTGCTAAAAATTGCTAGAAATTGAAAAAATGGGTTAGAAAAGAAAAAAAAGGCTTAACAAGTGTTTGAAACTGGAAAAAAAAGAAGGTTAGAAAAAGAAAAAAATGGCTTAAAAAGGGTTGGGATTTGAGAAAAATGGGTTAGGAAATGGAAAAATATCTTTAAAAGGGTTAGAAATTGACAAAAATGGGTTAGAAAAGGAAATCACAAAAGGATTCAAAATACTTAGAAAAGGGCAAAAATGGGATACAAATGGGCTACTTGGTTGAAAAAGGGCAAAAGAAGGCTTAAAATGGGTTAGAAATCAGCAAATATAGTTTAGAAAAGGCAAAAAAGAACGACTTAACAGGAGTTAGAAACGGGAAAAAAAACACTTAAAATGACTTAGAAAAAAGCAAAAATGGGGTAGAAAAGGAAAAAACACCTGCTAAAAATTTCTAGAAATTGAAAAAATGGGTTAGAAAAGAAAAAAATGGCTTAACAAGTGTTTGAAACTGGAAAAAAAAAATGGTTAGAAAAAGAAAAAATGGCTTAAAAAGGGTTGGGATTTGAGAAAAATGGGTTAGGAAAGGGAAAAATGGCTTTAAAAGGGTTGGAAACTGACAAAAAAGGGTTAGAAAGGAAAAAATGGCTTTAAAAGAATTGGAATTTGAGAAAAATGCTTCAGAAATAGGAAAAATGGCTTTAAAAGGGTTAGAAAAAGAAAAAAAATGGCTTCAAAAGTGTTAGAAATTATAAAATGGTTCAGAAAAGGAAAAAATAGCTTAAAAAAGGTTGGCATTTGAGAAAAATGCCTTTAAAAGAATTAGAAATTGATAAAAAATCGTTAGAAAAGGAAAAAAAAGGTTTTAAAAGGTTGGAATTTGACAAAAATATGTTAGAAAAAAGGAAATATCTGTAAAAGGATTAGAAATTGAAAAAATGGGTTAGAAAAAGAAAAAATGGCTTAAAAAGTGTTAGAAAACAAAACAAAAAGCCTTAAAACAACTTAGAAATGGGCAAAAATGGGGTAGAAAAGGAAAAAACACCAGCTAAAAATTGCTAGAAATTGAAAAAATGGGGAAGAAAAGGAAAAAAATGGCTTAAAAAGGGTTGGAAATTGAAAAAAAAAAAGGTTAGGAAAGGAAAACAATGGCTTAAAAAGGGTTGGGATTTGAGAAAAATGGGTTAGGAAATGGAAAAATGGCTTTAAAAGGGTTAGAAATTGACAAAAATGGGTTAGAAAAGGAAAAAATGGCTTCAAAAGGGTTAGAAATTGAAAAAATGGGCAAGAAAAAGGAAAAATAAAAAAAGCCCTGAAGCAACTTAGAAATGGGCAAAAATGGGTTAGAAAAGGGAAAAAAAATGGCTTTAAAAGGTTGGAACTTGACAAAAGTGGCTTAGAAAAGGGGAAAATATCTTTAAAAGGGTTAGAAATTGAGAAAAATGGGTTAGAAAAGGAAATCACAAAAGGATTCAAAATACTTAGAAAAGGGCAAAAATGGGATAGAAATGGGCTACTTGGTTGAAAAAGGGCAAAAGAAGGCTTAAAATGGGTTAGAAATCAGCAAATATAGTTTAGAAAAGGCAAAAAAGAACTACTTAACAGGAGTTAGAAACGGGAAAAAAAACACTTAAAATGACTTAGAAAAAAGCAAAAATGGGGTAGAAAAGGAAGAAACACCTGCATAAAAATTGCTAGAAATTGAAAAAATGGGTTAGAAAAGAAAAAAATGGCTTAACAAGTGTTTGAAACTGGAAAAAAAAGAAGGTTAGAAAAAGAAAAAAATGGCTTAAAAAGGGTTGGGATTTGAGAAAAATGGGTTAGGAAAGGGAAAAATGGCTTTAAAAGGGTTGGAAACTGACAAAAAAGGGTTAGAAAGGAAAAAAATGGCTTTAAAAGAATTGGAATTTGAGAAACATGCTTCAGAAATAGGAAAAATGGCTTTAAAATGGTTAGAAAAAGAAAAAATGGCTTCAAAAGGGTTAGAAATTAAAAAATGGTTCAGAAAAGGAAAAAATAGCTTAAAAAAGGCTGGCATTTGAGAAAAATGCCTTTAAAAGAATTAGAAATTGATAAAAATCGTTAGAAAAGGAAAAAAAGGTTTTAAAAGGTTGGAATTTGACAAAAATATGTTAGAAAAAAGGAAATATCTGTAAAAGGATTAGAAATTGAAAAAATGGGTTAGAAAAAGAAAAAATGGCTTCAAAAGTGTTAGAAAACAAAACAAAAAGCCTTAAAACAACTTAGAAATGGGCAAAAATGGGGTAGAAAAGGAAAAAGCACCTGCTAAAAATTGCTAGAAATTGAAAAAATGGGGAAGAAAAGGAAAAAAATGGCTTAAAAAGGGTTGGAAATTGAAAAAAAAAAAGGTTAGGAAAGGAAAAAAATGTCTTAAAAAGGGTGGGGATTTGAGAAAAATGGGTAAGGAAACGGAAAAGTGGCTTTAAAAGGGTTAGAAATTGACAAAAATGGGTTAGAAAAGGAAAAAATGGCTTCAAAAGTGATAGAAAACAAAACAAAAAGCCTTAAAACAACTTAGAAATGGGCAAAAATGGGGTAGAAAAGGAAAAAACACCTGCTAAAAATTGCTAGAAATTGAAAAAATGGGGAAGAAAAGGAAAAAAATGGCTTAAAAAGGGTTGGAAATTGAAAAAAAAAAAGGTTAGGAAAGGAAAACAATGGCTTAAAAAGGGTTGGGATTTGAGAAAAATGGGTTAGGAAATGGAAAAATGGCTTTAAAAGGGTTAGAAATTGACAAAAATGGGTTAGAAAAGGAAAAAATGGCTTCAAAAGGGTTAGAAATTGAAAACATGGGCAAGAAAAAGGAAAAATAAAAAAAGCCCTGAAGCAACTTAGAAATGGGCAAAAATGGGTTAGAAAAGGGAAAAAAAATGGCTTTAAAAGGTTGGAACTTGACAAAAGTGGCTTAGAAAAGGGGAAAATATCTTTAAAAGGGTTAGAAATTGAGAAAAATGGGTTAGAAAAGGAAATCACAAAAGGATTCAAAATACTTAGAAAAGGGCAAAAATGGGATAGAAATGGGCTACTTGGTTGAAAAAGGGCAAAAGAAGGCTTAAAATGGGTTAGAAATCAGCAAATATAGTTTAGAAAAGGCAAAAAAGAACTACTTAACAGGAGTTAGAAACGGGAAAAAAAACACTTAAAATGACTTAGAAAAAAGCAAAAATGGGGTAGAAAAGGAAAAAACACCTGCTAAAAATTGCTACAAATTGAAAAAATGGGTTAGAAAAGAAAAAAATGGCTTAACAAGTGTT
Organism: Pezoporus flaviventris; assembly: GCF_033815535.1. Lineage (NCBI taxonomy): Eukaryota > Metazoa > Chordata > Aves > Psittaciformes > Psittacidae > Pezoporus > Pezoporus flaviventris. Next base: position 31,210 of record NW_026893472.1, on the reverse strand, counting down.
TGAAACTGGAAAGAAAAAAGGTTAGAAAAAGAAAAAAATGGCTTAAAAAGGGTTGGGATTTGAGAAAAATGGGTTATGAAAGGGAAAAATGGCTTTAAAAGGGTTGGAAACTGACAAAAAAGGGTTAGAAAGGAAAAAATGGCTTTAAAAGAATTGGAATTTGAGAAACATGCTTCAGAAATAGGAAAAATGGCTTTAAAAGGGTTAGAAAAAGAAAAAATGGCTTCAAAAGGGTTAGAAATTAAAAAATGGTTCAGAAAAGGAAAAAATAGCTTAAAAAAGGTTGGCATTTGAGAAAAATGCCTTTAAAAGAATTAGAAATTGATAAAAAATCGTTAGAAAAGAAAAAAAAGGTTTTAAAAGGTTGGAATTTGACAAAAATATGTTAGAAAAAAGGAAATATCTTTAAAAGGATTAGAAATAGAAAAAATGGGTTAGAAAAAGAAAAAATGGCTTAAAAAGTGTTAGAAAACAAACCAAAAAGCCTTAAAACAACTTAGAAATGGGCAAAAATGGGGTAGAAAAGGAAAAAACACCTGCTAAAAATTGCTAGAAATTGAAAAAATGGGTTAGAAAAGGAAAAAAATGGCTTAAAAAGGGTTGGAAATTGAAAAAAAAAAAGGTTAGGAAAGGAAAACAATGGCTTAAAAAGGGTTGGGATTTGAGAAAAATGGGTTAGGAAATGGAAAAATGGCTTTAAAAGGGTTAGAAATTGACAAAAATGGGTTAGAAAAGGAAAAAATGGCTTCAAAAGGGTTAGAAATTGAAAAAATGGGCAAGAAAAAGGAAAAATAAAAAAAGCCCTGAAGCAACTTAGAAATGGGCAAAAATCAATTAGAAAAGGGAAAAAAAATGGCTTTAAAAGGTTGGAACTTGACAAAAGTGGCTTAGAAAAGGGGAAAATATCTTTAAAAGGGTTAGAAATTGACAAAAATGGGTTAGAAAAGGAAATCACAAAAGGATTCAAAATACATAGAAAAGGGCAAAAATGGGATAGAAATGGGAAAGAAAATGGCTGTAAAATGTTGGAACTTGACAAAAGTGGATTAGAAAAGGGGAAAATATCTTTAAAAGGGTTAGAAATTGACAAAAATGGGCTAGAAAAAGAAATCACAAAAGGATTAAAAATACTTAGAAAAGGGCAAAAATGGGACAGAAATGGGAAAAAAAATGGCTTTAAAAGGTTGGAACTTGACAAAAGTGGCTTAGAAAAGGGGAAAATATCTTTAAAAGGGTTAGAAATTGACAAAAATGGGTTAGAAAAGGAAATCACAAAAGGATTCAAAATACTTAGAAAAGGGCAAAAATGGGATAGAAATGGGCTACTTGGTTGAAAAAGGGCAAAAGAAGGCTTAAAATGGGTTAGAAATCAGCAAATATAGTTTAGAAAAGGCAAAAAAGAACGACTTAACAGGAGTTAGAAACGGGAAAAAAAACACTTAAAATGACTTAGAAAAAAGCAAAAATGGGGTAGAAAAGGAAAAAACACCTGCTAAAAATTGCTAGAAATTGAAAAAATGGGTTAGAAAAGAAAAAAAAGGCTTAACAAGTGTTTGAAACTGGAAAAAAAAGAAGGTTAGAAAAAGAAAAAAATGGCTTAAAAAGGGTTGGGATTTGAGAAAAATGGGTTAGGAAATGGAAAAATATCTTTAAAAGGGTTAGAAATTGACAAAAATGGGTTAGAAAAGGAAATCACAAAAGGATTCAAAATACTTAGAAAAGGGCAAAAATGGGATAGAAATGGGCTACTTGGTTGAAAAAGGGCAAAAGAAGGCTTAAAATGGGTTAGAAATCAGCAAATATAGTTTAGAAAAGGCAAAAAAGAACGACTTAACAGGAGTTAGAAACGGGAAAAAAAACACTTAAAATGACTTAGAAAAAAGCAAAAATGGGGTAGAAAAGGAAAAAACACCTGCTAAAAATTTCTAGAAATTGAAAAAATGGGTTAGAAAAGAAAAAAATGGCTTAACAAGTGTTTGAAACTGGAAAAAAAAAATGGTTAGAAAAAGAAAAAAATGGCTTAAAAAGGGTTGGGATTTGAGAAAAATGGGTTAGGAAAGGGAAAAATGGCTTTAAAAGGGTTGGAAACTGACAAAAAAGGGTTAGAAAGGAAAAAATGGCTTTAAAAGAATTGGAATTTGAGAAAAATGCTTCAGAAATAGGAAAAATGGCTTTAAAAGGGTTAGAAAAAGAAAAAAAATGGCTTCAAAAGTGTTAGAAATTATAAAATGGTTCAGAAAAGGAAAAAATAGCTTAAAAAAGGTTGGCATTTGAGAAAAATGCCTTTAAAAGAATTAGAAATTGATAAAAAATCGTTAGAAAAGGAAAAAAAAGGTTTTAAAAGGTTGGAATTTGACAAAAATATGTTAGAAAAAAGGAAATATCTGTAAAAGGATTAGAAATTGAAAAAATGGGTTAGAAAAAGAAAAAATGGCTTAAAAAGTGTTAGAAAACAAAACAAAAAGCCTTAAAACAACTTAGAAATGGGCAAAAATGGGGTAGAAAAGGAAAAAACACCTGCTAAAAATTTCTAGAAATTGAAAAAATGGGGAAGAAAAGGAAAAAAATGGCTTAAAAAGGGTTGGAAATTGAAAAAAAAAAAGGTTAGGAAAGGAAAACAATGGCTTAAAAAGGGTTGGGATTTGAGAAAAATGGGTTAGGAAATGGAAAAATGGCTTTAAAAGGGTTAGAAATTGACAAAAATGGGTTAGAAAAGGAAAAAATGGCTTCAAAAGGGTTAGAAATTGAAAACATGGGCAAGAAAAAGGAAAAATAAAAAAAGCCCTGAAGCAACTTAGAAATGGGCAAAAATGGGTTAGAAAAGGGAAAAAAAATGGCTTTAAAAGGTTGGAACTTGACAAAAGTGGCTTAGAAAAGGGGAAAATATCTTTAAAAGGGTTAGAAATTGACAAAAATTGGTTAGAAAAGGAAATCACAAAAGGATTCAAAATACTTAGAAAAGGGCAAAAATGGGATAGAAATGGGCTACTTGGTTGAAAAAGGGCAAAAGAAGGCTTAAAATGGGTTAGAAATCAGCAAATATAGTTTAGAAAAGGCAAAAAAGAATGACTTAACAGGAGTTAGAAACGGGAAAAAAAACACTTAAAATGACTTAGAGAAAAGCAAAAATGGGGTAGAAAAGGAAAAAACACCTGCTAAAAATTTCTAGAAATTGAAAAAATGGGTTAGAAAAGAAAAAAATGGCTTAACAAGTGTTTGAAACTGGAAAGAAAAAAGGTTAGAAAAAGAAAAAAATGGCTTAAAAAGGGTTGGGATTTGAGAAAAATGGGTTAGGAAAGGGAAAAATGGCTTTAAAAGGGTTGGAAACTGACAAAAAAGGGTTAGAAAGGAAAAAATGGCTTTAAAAGAATTGGAATTTGAGAAACATGCTTCAGAAAAAGGAAAAATGGCTTTAAAAGGGTTAGAAAAAGAAAAAATGGCTTCAAAAGGGTTAGAAATTAAAAAATGGTTCAGAAAAGGAAAAAATAGCATAAAAAAGGTTGGCATTTGAGAAAAATGCCTTTAAAAGAATTAGAAATTGATAAAAAATCGTTAGAAAAGAAAAAAAAGGTTTTAAAAGGTTGGAATTTGACAAAAATATGTTAGAAAAAAGGGGAAAATATCTTTAAAAGGATTAGAAATTGAAAAAATGGGTTAGAAAAAGAAAAAATGGCTTAAAAAGTGTTAGAAAACAAAACAAAAAGCCTTAAAACAACTTAGAAATGGGCAAAAATGGGGTAGAAAAGGAAAAAACACCTGCTAAAAATTGCTAGAAATTGAAAAAATGGGTTAGAAAAGGAAAAAAATGGCTTAAAAAAGGTTGGAAATTGAAAAAAAAAAAGGTTAGGAAAGGAAAACAATGGCTTAAAAAGGGTTGGGATTTGAGAAAAATGGGTTAGGAAAGGGAAAAATGGCTTTAAAAGGGTTGGAAACTGACAAAAAAGGGTTAGAAAGGAAAAAAATGGCTTTAAAAGAATTGGAATTTGAGAAACATGCTTCAGAAATAGGAAAAATGGCTTTAAAATGGTTAGAAAAAGAAAAAATGGCTTCAAAAGGGTTAGAAATTAAAAAATGGTTCAGAAAAGGAAAAAATAGCTTAAAAAAGGCTGGCATTTGAGAAAAATGCCTTTAAAAGAATTAGAAATTGATAAAAATCGTTAGAAAAGGAAAAAAAGGTTTTAAAAGGTTGGAATTTGACAAAAATATGTTAGAAAAAAGGAAATATCTGTAAAAGGATTAGAAATTGAAAAAATGGGTTAGAAAAAGAAAAAATGGCTTCAAAAGTGTTAGAAAACAAAACAAAAAGCCTTAAAACAACTTAGAAATGGGCAAAAATGGGGTAGAAAAGGAAAAAGCACCTGCTAAAAATTGCTAGAAATTGAAAAAATGGGGAAGAAAAGGAAAAAAATGGCTTAAAAAGGGTTGGAAATTGAAAAAAAAAAGGTTAGGAAAGGAAAAAAATGTCTTAAAAAGGGTGGGGATTTGAGAAAAATGGGTAAGGAAAGGGAAAAGTGGCTTTAAAAGGGTTAGAAATTGACAAAAATGGGTTAGAAAAGGAAAAAATGGCTTCAAAAGTGATAGAAAACAAAACAAAAAGCCTTAAAACAACTTAGAAATGGGCAAAAATGGGGTAGAAAAGGAAAAAACACCTGCTAAAAATTGCTAGAAATTGAAAAAATGGGGAAGAAAAGGAAAAAAAATGGCTTAAAAAGGGTTGGAAATTGAAAAAAAAAAAGGTTAGGAAAGGAAAACAATGGCTTAAAAAGGGTTGGGATTTGAGAAAAATGGGTTAGGAAATGGAAAAATGGCTTTAAAAGGGTTAGAAATTGACAAAATGGGTTAGAAAAGGAAAAAATGGCTTCAAAAGGGTTAGAAATTGAAAACATGGGCAAGAAAAAGGAAAAATAAAAAAAGCCCTGAAGCAACTTAGAAATGGGCAAAAATGGGTTAGAAAAGGGAAAAAAAAAGGCTTTAAAAGGTTGGAACTTGACAAAAGTGGCTTAGAAAAGGGGAAAATATCTTTAAAAGGGTTAGAAATTGAGAAAAATGGGTTAGAAAAGGAAATCACAAAAGGATTCAAAATACTTAGAAAAGGGCAAAAATGGGATAGAAATGGGCTACTTGGTTGAAAAAGGGCAAAAGAAGGCTTAAAATGGGTTAGAAATCAGCAAATATAGTTTAGAAAAGGCAAAAAAAGAACTACTTAACAGGAGTTAGAAACGGGAAAAAAAAACACTTAAAATGACTTAGAAAAAAGCAAAAATGGGGTAGAAAAGGAAGAAACACCTGCATAAAAATTGCTAGAAATTGAAAAAATGGGTTAGAAAAGAAAAAAATGGCTTAACAAGTGTTTGAAACTGGAAAAAAAGAAGGTTAGAAAAAGAAAAAAATGGCTTAAAAAGGGTTGGGATTTGAGAAAAATGGGTTAGGAAAGGGAAAAATGGCTTTAAAGGGTTGGAAACTGACAAAAAGGGTTAGAAAGGAAAAAATGGCTTTAAAAGAATTGGAATTTGAGAAACATGCTTCAGAAATAGGAAAAATGGCTTTAAAATGGTTAGAAAAAGAAAAAATGGCTTCAAAAGGGTTAGAAATTAAAAAATGGTTTCAGAAAAGGAAAAAATAGCTTAAAAAAGGCTGGCATTTGAGAAAAATGCCTTTAAAGAATTAGAAATTGATAAAAATCGTTAGAAAAGGAAAAAAAGGTTTTAAAAGGTTGGAATTTGACAAAAATATGTTAGAAAAAAGGAAATATCTGTAAAAGGATTAGAAATTGAAAAAATGGGTTAGAAAAAGAAAAAATGGCTTCAAAAGTGTTAGAAAACAAAACAAAAAGCCTTAAAACAACTTAGAAATGGGCAAAAATGGGGTAGAAAAGGAAAAAGCACTGCTAAAAATTGCTAGAAATTGAAAAAATGGGGAAGAAAAGGAAAAAAATGGCTTAAAAAGGGTTGGAAATTGAAAAAAAAAAAGGTTAGGAAAGGAAAAAAATGTCTTAAAAAGGGTGGGGATTTGAGAAAAATGGGTTAGGAAACGGAAAAATGGCTTTAAAAGGGTTAGAAATTGACAAAAATGGGTTAGAAAAGGAAAAAATGGCTTCAAAAGGGTTAGAAATTGAAAACATGGGCAAGAAAAAGGAAAAATAAAAAAAGCCCTGAAGCAACTTAGAAATGGGCAAAAATGGGTTAGAAAAGGGAAAAAAAATGGCTTTAAAAGGTTGGAACTTGACAAAAGTGGCTTAGAAAAGGGGAAAATATCTTTAAAAGGGTTAGAAATTGAGAAAAATGGGTTAGAAAAGGAAATCACAAAAGGATTCAAAATACTTAGAAAAGGGCAAAAATGGGATAGAAATGGGCTACTTGGTTGAAAAAGGGCAAAAGAAGGCTTAAAATGGGTTAGAAATCAGCAAATATAGTTTAGAAAAGGCAAAAAAGAACGACTTAACAGGAGTTAGAAACGGGAAAAAAAACACTTAAAATGACTTAGAGAAAAGCAAAAATGGGGTAGAAAAGGAAAAAACACCTGCTAAAAATTGCTACAAATTGAAAAAATGGGTTAGAAAAGAAAAAAATGGCTTAACAAGTGTTTGAAACTGGAAAGAAAAAAGGTTAGAAAAAGAAAAAAATGGCTTAAAAAGGGTTGGGATTTGAGAAAAATGGGTTATGAAAGGGAAAAATGGCTTTAAAAGGGTTGGAAACTGACAAAAAAGGGTTAGAAAGGAAAAAATGGCTTTAAAAGAATTGGAATTTGAGAAACATGCTTCAGAAATAGGAAAAATGGCTTTAAAAGGGTTAGAAAAAGAAAAAATGGCTTCAAAAGGGTTAGAAATTAAAAAATGGTTCAGAAAAGGAAAAAATAGCTTAAAAAAGGTTGGCATTTGAGAAAAATGCCTTTAAAAGAATTAGAAATTGATAAAAAATCGTTAGAAAAGAAAAAAAAGGTTTTAAAAGGTTGGAATTTGACAAAAATATGTTAGAAAAAAGGGGAAAATATCTTTAAAAGGATTAGAAATTGAAAAAATGGGTTAGAAAAAGAAAAAATGGCTTCAAAAGTGTTAGAAAACAAAACAAAAAGCCTTAAAACAACTTAGAAATGGGCAAAAATGGGGTAGAAAAGGAAAAAACACCTGCTAAAAATTGCTAGAAATTGAAAAAATGGGTTAGAAAAGGAAAAAAATGGCTTAAAAAAGGTTGGAAATTGAAAAAAAAAAGGTTAGGAAAGGAAAACAATGGCTTAAAAAGGGTTGGGATTTGAGAAAAATGGGTTAGGAAATGGAAAAATGGCTTTAAACGGGTTAGAAATTGACAAAAATGGGTTAGAAAAGGAAAAAATGGCTTCAAAAGGGTTAGAAATTGAAAAAATGGGCAAGAAAAAGGAAAAATAAAAAAAGCCCTGAAGCAACTTAGAAATGGGCAAAAATCAATTAGAAAAGGGAAAAAAAATGGCTTTAAAAGGTTGGAACTTGACAAAAGTGGCTTAGAAAAGGGGAAAATATCTTTAAAAGGGTTAGAAATTGACAAAAATTGGTTAGAAAAGGAAATCACAAAAGGATTCAAAATACTTAGAAAAGGGCAAAAATGGGATAGAAATGGGCTACTTGGTTGAAAAAGGGCAAAAGAAGGCTTAAAATGGGTTAGAAATCAGCAAATATAGTTTAGAAAAGGCAAAAAAGAATGACTTAACAGGAGTTAGAAACGGGAAAAAAAACACTTAAAATGACTTAGAGAAAAGCAAAAATGGGGTAGAAAAGGAAAAAACACCTGCTAAAAATTTCTAGAAATTGAAAAAATGGGTTAGAAAAGAAAAAAATGGCTTAACAAGTGTTTGAAACTGGAAAGAAAAAAGGTTAGAAAAAGAAAAAAATGGCTTAAAAAGGGTTGGGATTTGAGAAAAATGGGTTAGGAAAGGGAAAAATGGCTTTAAAAGGGTTGGAAACTGACAAAAAAGGGTTAGAAAGGAAAAAATGGCTTTAAAAGAATTGGAATTTGAGAAACATGCTTCAGAAAAAGGAAAAATGGCTTTAAAAGGGTTAGAAAAAGAAAAAATGGCTTCAAAAGGGTTAGAAATTAAAAAATGGTTCAGAAAAGGAAAAAATAGCATAAAAAAGGTTGGCATTTGAGAAAAATGCCTTTAAAAGAATTAGAAATTGATAAAAAATCGTTAGAAAAGAAAAAAAGGTTTTAAAAGGTTGGAATTTGACAAAAATATGTTAGAAAAAAGGGGAAAATATCTTTAAAAGGATTAGAAATTGAAAAAATGGGTTAGAAAAAGAAAAAATGGCTTAAAAAGTGTTAGAAAACAAAACAAAAAGCCTTAAAACAACTTAGAAATGGGCAAAAATGGGGTAGAAAAGGAAAAAACACCTGCTAAAAATTGCTAGAAATTGAAAAAATGGGTTAGAAAAGGAAAAAAATGGCTTAAAAAAGGTTGGAAATTGAAAAAAAAAAAGGTTAGGAAAGGAAAACAATGGCTTAAAAAGGGTTGGGATTTGAGAAAAATGGGTTAGGAAAGGGAAAAATGGCTTTAAAAGGGTTGGAAACTGACAAAAAAGGGTTAGAAAGGAAAAAAATGGCTTTAAAAGAATTGGAATTTGAGAAACATGCTTCAGAAATAGGAAAAATGGCTTTAAAATGGTTAGAAAAAGAAAAAATGGCTTCAAAAGGGTTAGAAATTAAAAAATGGTTCAGAAAAGGAAAAAATAGCTTAAAAAAGGCTGGCATTTGAGAAAAATGCCTTTAAAAGAATTAGAAATTGATAAAAATCGTTAGAAAAGGAAAAAAAGGTTTTAAAAGGTTGGAATTTGACAAAAATATGTTAGAAAAAAGGAAATATCTGTAAAAGGATTAGAAATTGAAAAAATGGGTTAGAAAAAGAAAAAATGGCTTCAAAAGTGTTAGAAAACAAAACAAAAAGCCTTAAAACAACTTAGAAATGGGCAAAAATGGGGTAGAAAAGGAAAAAGCACCTGCTAAAAATTGCTAGAAATTGAAAAAATGGGGAAGAAAAGGAAAAAAATGGCTTAAAAAGGGTTGGAAATTGAAAAAAAAAAAGGTTAGGAAAGGAAAAAAATGTCTTAAAAAGGGTGGGGATTTGAGAAAAATGGGTAAGGAAAGGGAAAAGTGGCTTTAAAAGGGTTAGAAATTGACAAAAATGGGTTAGAAAAGGAAAAAATGGCTTCAAAAGTGATAGAAAACAAAACAAAAAGCCTTAAAACAACTTAGAAATGGGCAAAAATGGGGTAGAAAAGGAAAAAACACCTGCTAAAAATTGCTAGAAATTGAAAAAATGGGGAAGAAAAGGAAAAAAATGGCTTAAAAAGGGTTGGAAATTGAAAAAAAAAAAGGTTAGGAAAGGAAAACAATGGCTTAAAAAGGGTTGGGATTTGAGAAAAATGGGTTAGGAAATGGAAAAATGGCTTTAAAAGGGTTAGAAATTGACAAAAATGGGTTAGAAAAGGAAAAAATGGCTTCAAAAGGGTTAGAAATTGAAAACATGGGCAAGAAAAAGGAAAAATAAAAAAAGCCCTGAAGCAACTTAGAAATGGGCAAAAATGGGTTAGAAAAGGGAAAAAAAAAGGCTTTAAAAGGTTGGAACTTGACAAAAGTGGCTTAGAAAAGGGGAAAATATCTTTAAAAGGGTTAGAAATTGAGAAAAATGGGTTAGAAAAGGAAATCACAAAAGGATTCAAAATACTTAGAAAAGGGCAAAAATGGGATAGAAATGGGCTACTTGGTTGAAAAAGGGCAAAAGAAGGCTTAAAATGGGTTAGAAATCAGCAAATATAGTTTAGAAAAGGCAAAAAAGAACTACTTAACAGGAGTTAGAAACGGGAAAAAAAACACTTAAAATGACTTAGAAAAAAGCAAAAATGGGGTAGAAAAGGAAGAAACACCTGCATAAAAATTGCTAGAAATTGAAAAAATGGGTTAGAAAAGAAAAAAATGGCTTAACAAGTGTTTGAAACTGGAAAAAAAGAAGGTTAGAAAAAGAAAAAAATGGCTTAAAAAGGGTTGGGATTTGAGAAAAATGGGTTAGGAAAGGGAAAAATGGCTTTAAAAGGGTTGGAAACTGACAAAAAAGGGTTAGAAAGGAAAAAAATGGCTTTAAAAGAATTGGAATTTGAGAAACATGCTTCAGAAATAGGAAAAATGGCTTTAAAATGGTTAGAAAAAGAAAAAATGGCTTCAAAAGGGTTAGAAATTAAAAAATGGTTCAGAAAAGGAAAAAATAGCTTAAAAAAGGCTGGCATTTGAGAAAAATGCCTTTAAAAGAATTAGAAATTGATAAAAATCGTTAGAAAAGGAAAAAAAGGTTTTAAAAGGTTGGAATTTGACAAAAATATGTTAGAAAAAAGGAAATATCTGTAAAAGGATTAGAAATTGAAAAAATGGGTTAGAAAAAGAAAAAATGGCTTCAAAAGTGTTAGAAAACAAAACAAAAAGCCTTAAAACAACTTAGAAATGGGCAAAAATGGGGTAGAAAAGGAAAAAGCACCTGCTAAAAATTGCTAGAAATTGAAAAAATGGGGAAGAAAAGGAAAAAAATGGCTTAAAAAGGGTTGGAAATTGAAAAAAAAAAAGGTTAGGAAAGGAAAAAAATGTCTTAAAAAGGGTGGGGATTTGAGAAAAATGGGTTAGGAAACGGAAAAATGGCTTTAAAAGGGTTAGAAATTGACAAAAATGGGTTAGAAAAGGAAAAAATGGCTTCAAAAGGGTTAGAAATTGAAAACATGGGCAAGAAAAAGGAAAAATAAAAAAAGCCCTGAAGCAACTTAGAAATGGGCAAAAATGGGTTAGAAAAGGGAAAAAAAATGGCTTTAAAAGGTTGGAACTTGACAAAAGTGGCTTAGAAAAGGGGAAAATATCTTTAAAAGGGTTAGAAATTGAGAAAAATGGGTTAGAAAAGGAAATCACAAAAGGATTCAAAATACTTAGAAAAGGGCAAAAATGGGATAGAAATGGGCTACTTGGTTGAAAAAGGGCAAAAGAAGGCTTAAAATGGGTTAGAAATCAGCAAATATAGTTTAGAAAAGGCAAAAAAGAACGACTTAACAGGAGTTAGAAACGGGAAAAAAAACACTTAAAATGACTTAGAGAAAAGCAAAAATGGGGTAGAAAAGGAAAAAACACCTGCTAAAAATTGCTACAAATTGAAAAAATGGGTTAGAAAAGAAAAAAATGGCTTAACAAGTGTTTGAAACTGGAAAGAAAAAAGGTTAGAAAAAGAAAAAAATGGCTTAAAAAGGGTTGGGATTTGAGAAAAATGGGTTATGAAAGGGAAAAATGGCTTTAAAAGGGTTGGAAACTGACAAAAAAGGGTTAGAAAGGAAAAAATGGCTTTAAAAGAATTGGAATTTGAGAAACATGCTTCAGAAATAGGAAAAATGGCTTTAAAAGGGTTAGAAAAAGAAAAAATGGCTTCAAAAGGGTTAGAAATTAAAAAATGGTTCAGAAAAGGAAAAAATAGCTTAAAAAAGGTTGGCATTTGAGAAAAATGCCTTTAAAAGAATTAGAAATTGATAAAAAATCGTTAGAAAAGAAAAAAAAGGTTTTAAAAGGTTGGAATTTGACAAAAATATGTTAGAAAAAAGGGGAAAATATCTTTAAAAGGATTAGAAATTGAAAAAATGGGTTAGAAAAAGAAAAAATGGCTTCAAAAGTGTTAGAAAACAAAACAAAAAGCCTTAAAACAACTTAGAAATGGGCAAAAATGGGGTAGAAAAGGAAAAAACACCTGCTAAAAATTGCTAGAAATTGAAAAAATGGGTTAGAAAAGGAAAAAAATGGCTTAAAAAAGGTTGGAAATTGAAAAAAAAAAGGTTAGGAAAGGAAAACAATGGCTTAAAAAGGGTTGGGATTTGAGAAAAATGGGTTAGGAAATGGAAAAATGGCTTTAAACGGGTTAGAAATTGACAAAAATGGGTTAGAAAAGGAAAAAATGGCTTCAAAAGGGTTAGAAATTGAAAAAATGGGCAAGAAAAAGGAAAAATAAAAAAAGCCCTGAAGCAACTTAGAAATGGGCAAAAATCAATTAGAAAAGGGAAAAAAAATGGCTTTAAAAGGTTGGAACTTGACAAAAGTGGCTTAGAAAAGGGGAAAATATCTTTAAAAGGGTTAGAAATTGACAAAAATGGGTTAGAAAAGGAAATCACAAAAGGATTCAAAATACATAGAAAAGGGCAAAAATGGGATAGAAATGGGAAAGAAAATGGCTGTAAAATGTTGGAACTTGACAAAAGTGGATTAGAAAAGGGGAAAATATCTTTAAAAGGGTTAGAAATTGACAAAAATGGGCTAGAAAAGGAAATCACAAAAGGATTAAAAATACTTAGAAAAGGGCAAAAATGGGACAGAAATGGGAAAAAAAATGGCTTTAAAAGGTTGGAACTTGACAAAAGTGGCTTAGAAAAGGGGAAAATATCTTTAAAAGGGTTAGAAATTGACAAAAATGGGTTAGAAAAGGAAATCACAAAAGGATTCAAAATACTTAGAAAAGGGCAAAAATGGGATAGAAATGGGCTACTTGGTTGAAAAAGGGCAAAAGAAGGCTTAAAATGGGTTAGAAATCAGCAAATATAGTTTAGAAAAGGCAAAAAAGAACGACTTAACAGGAGTTAGAAACGGGAAAAAAAACACTTAAAATGACTTAGAAAAAAGCAAAAATGGGGTAGAAAAGGAAAAAACACCTGCTAAAAATTGCTAGAAATTGAAAAAATGGGTTAGAAAAGAAAAAAAAGGCTTAACAAGTGTTTGAAACTGGAAAAAAAAGAAGGTTAGAAAAAGAAAAAAATGGCTTAAAAAGGGTTGGGATTTGAGAAAAATGGGTTAGGAAATGGAAAAATATCTTTAAAAGGGTTAGAAATTGACAAAAATGGGTTAGAAAAGGAAATCACAAAAGGATTCAAAATACTTAGAAAAGGGCAAAAATGGGATACAAATGGGCTACTTGGTTGAAAAAGGGCAAAAGAAGGCTTAAAATGGGTTAGAAATCAGCAAATATAGTTTAGAAAAGGCAAAAAAGAACGACTTAACAGGAGTTAGAAACGGGAAAAAAAACACTTAAAATGACTTAGAAAAAAGCAAAAATGGGGTAGAAAAGGAAAAAACACCTGCTAAAAATTTCTAGAAATTGAAAAAATGGGTTAGAAAAGAAAAAAATGGCTTAACAAGTGTTTGAAACTGGAAAAAAAAAATGGTTAGAAAAAGAAAAAATGGCTTAAAAAGGGTTGGGATTTGAGAAAAATGGGTTAGGAAAGGGAAAAATGGCTTTAAAAGGTTGGAAACTGACAAAAAAGGGTTAGAAAGGAAAAAATGGCTTTAAAAGATTGGAATTTGAGAAAAATGCTTCAGAAATAGGAAAAATGGCTTTAAAAGGGTTAGAAAAAGAAAAAAAATGGCTTCAAAAGTGTTAGAAATTAAAAAATGGTTCAGAAAAGGAAAAAATAAGCTTAAAAAAGGTTGGCATTTGAGAAAAATGCCTTTAAAAGAATTAGAAATTGATAAAAAATCGTTAGAAAAGGAAAAAAAGGTTTTAAAAGGTTGGAATTTGACAAAAATATGTTAGAAAAAAGGAAATATCTGTAAAAGGATTAGAAATTGAAAAAATGGGTTAGAAAAAGAAAAAATGGCTTCAAAAGTGTTAGAAAACAAAACAAAAAGCCTTAAAACAACTTAGAAATGGGCAAAAATGGGGTAGAAAAGGAAAAAACACCAGCTAAAAATTGCTAGAAATGAAAAAATGGGGAAGAAAAGGAAAAAAATGGCTTAAAAAGGGTTGGAAATTGAAAAAAAAAAAGGTTAGGAAAGGAAAACAATGGCTTAAAAAGGGTTGGGATTTGAGAAAAATGGGTTAGGAAACGGAAAAAAATGGCTTTAAAAGGGTTAGAAATTGACAAAAATGGGTTAGAAAAGGAAAAAATGGCTTCAAAAGGGTTAGAAATTGAAAACATGGGCAAGAAAAAGGAAAAATAAAAAAAGCCCTGAAGCAACTTAGAAATGGGCAAAAATGGGTTAGAAAAGGGAAAAAAAATGGCTTTAAAAGGTTGGAACTTGACAAAAGTGGCTTAGAAAAGGGGAAAATATCTTTAAAAGGGTTAGAAATTGAGAAAAATGGGTTAGAAAAGGAAATCACAAAAGGATTCAAAATACTTAGAAAAGGGCAAAAATGGGATAGAAATGGGCTACTTGGTTGAAAAAGGGCAAAAGAAGGCTTAAAATGGGTTAGAAATCAGCAAATATAGTTTAGAAAAGGCAAAAAAGAACGACTTAACAGGAGTTAGAAACGGGAAAAAAAACACTTAAAATGACTTAGAAAAAAGCAAAAATGGGGTAGAAAAGGAAAAAACACCTGCTAAAAATTGCTACAAATTGAAAAAATGGGTTAGAAAAGAAAAAAATGGCTTAACAAGTGTTTGAAACTGGAAAGAAAAAAGGTTAGAAAAAGAAAAAAATGGCTTAAAAAGGGTTGGGATTTGAGAAAAATGGGTTATGAAAGGGAAAAATGGCTTTAAAAGGGTTGGAAACTGACAAAAAAGGGTTAGAAAGGAAAAAATGGCTTTAAAAGAATTGGAATTTGAGAAACATGCTTCAGAAAAAGGAAAAATGGCTTTAAAAGGGTTAGAAAAAGAAAAAATGGCTTCAAAAGGGTTAGAAATTAAAAAATGGTTCAGAAAAGGAAAAAATAGCTTAAAAAAGGTTGGCATTTGAGAAAAATGCCTTTAAAAGAATTAGAAATTGATAAAAAATCGTTAGAAAAGAAAAAAAAGGTTTTAAAAGGTTGGAATTTGACAAAAATATGTTAGAAAAAAGGAAATATCTTTAAAAGGATTAGAAATTGAAAAAATGGGTTAGAAAAAGAAAAAATGGCTTAAAAAGTGTTAGAAAACAAAACAAAAAGCCTTAAAACAACTTAGAAATGGGCAAAAATGGGGTAGAAAAGGAAAAAACACCTGCTAAAAATTGCTAGAAATTGAAAAAATGGGTTAGAAAAGGAAAAAAATGGCTTAAAAAGGGTTGGAAATTGAAAAAAAAAAAGGTTAGGAAAGGAAAACAATGGCTTAAAAAGGGTTGGGATTTGAGAAAAATGGGTTAGGAAATGGAAAAATGGCTTTAAAAGGGTTAGAAATTGACAAAAATGGGTTAGAAAAGGAAAAAATGGCTTCAAAAGGGTTAGAAATTGAAAACATGGGCAAGAAAAAGGAAAAATAAAAAAAGCCCTGAAGCAACTTAGAAATGGGCAAAAATGGGTTAGAAAAGGGAAAAAAAATGGCTTTAAAAGGTTGGAACTTGACAAAAGTGGCTTAGAAAAGGGGAAAATATCTTTAAAAGGGTTAGAAATTGACAAAAATGGGTTAGAAAAGGAAATCACAAAAGGATTCAAAATACATAGAAAAGGGCAAAAATGGGATAGAAATGGGAAAGAAAATGGCTGTAAAATGTTGGAACTTGACAAAAGTGGATTAGAAAAGGGGAAAATATCTTTAAAAGGGTTAGAAATTGACAAAAATGGGCTAGAAAAGGAAATCACAAAAGGATTAAAAATACTTAGAAAAGGGCAAAAATGGGACAGAAATGGGAAAAAAAATGGCTTTAAAAGGTTGGAACTTGACAAAAGTGGCTTAGAAAAGGGGAAAATATCTTTAAAAGGGTTAGAAATTGACAAAAATTGGTTAGAAAAGGAAATCACAAAAGGATTCAAAATACTTAGAAAAGGGCAAAAATGGGATAGAAATGGGCTACTTGGTTGGAAAACGGCAAAAGAAGGCTTAAAATGGGTTAGAAATCAGCAAATATAGTTTAGAAAAGGCAAAAAAGAACGACTTAACAGGAGTTAGAAACGGGAAAAAAAAACACTTAAAATGACTTAGAAAAAAGCAAAAATGGGGTAGAAAAGGAAAAAACACCTGCTAAAAATTGCTAGAAATTGAAAAAATGGGTTAGAAAAGAAAAAAAAGGCTTAACAAGTGTTTGAAACTGGAAAAAAAAGAAGGTTAGAAAAAGAAAAAAATGGCTTAAAAAGGGTTGGGATTTGAGAAAAATGGGTTAGGAAATGGAAAAATATCTTTAAAAGGGTTAGAAATTGACAAAAATGGGTTAGAAAAGGAAATCACAAAAGGATTCAAAATACTTAGAAAAGGGCAAAAATGGGATACAAATGGGCTACTTGGTTGAAAAAGGGCAAAAGAAGGCTTAAAATGGGTTAGAAATCAGCAAATATAGTTTAGAAAAGGCAAAAAAGAACGACTTAACAGGAGTTAGAAACGGGAAAAAAAACACTTAAAATGACTTAGAAAAAAGCAAAAATGGGGTAGAAAAGGAAAAAACACCTGCTAAAAATTGCTACAAATTGAAAAAATGGGTTAGAAAAGAAAAAAATGGCTTAACAAGTGTTTGAAACTGGAAAAAAAAAATGGTTAGAAAAAGAAAAAATGGCTTAAAAAGGGTTGGGATTTGAGAAAAATGGGTTAGGAAAGGGAAAAATGGCTTTAAAAGGGTTGGAAACTGACAAAAAAGGGTTAGAAAGGAAAAAATGGCTTTAAAAGAATTGGAATTTGAGAAAAATGCTTCAGAAATAGGAAAAATGGCTTTAAAAGGGTTAGAAAAAGAAAAAAAATGGCTTCAAAAGTGTTAGAAATTATAAAATGGTTCAGAAAAGGAAAAAATAGCTTAAAAAAGGTTGGCATTTGAGAAAAATGCCTTTAAAAGAATTAGAAATTGATAAAAAATCGTTAGAAAAGGAAAAAAAAGGTTTTAAAAGGTTGGAATTTGACAAAAATATGTTAGAAAAAAGGAAATATCTGTAAAAGGATTAGAAATTGAAAAAATGGGTTAGAAAAAGAAAAAATGGCTTAAAAAGTGTTAGAAAACAAAACAAAAAGCCTTAAAACAACTTAGAAATGGGCAAAAATGGGGTAGAAAAGGAAAAAACACCAGCTAAAAATTGCTAGAAATTGAAAAAATGGGGAAGAAAAGGAAAAAAATGGCTTAAAAAGGGTTGGAAATTGAAAAAAAAAAAGGTTAGGAAAGGAAAACAATGGCTTAAAAAGGGTTGGGATTTGAGAAAAATGGGTTAGGAAACGGAAAAATGGCTTTAAAAGGGTTAGAAATTGACAAAAATGGGTTAGAAAAGGAAAAAATGGCTTCAAAAGGGTTAGAAATTGAAAACATGGGCAAGAAAAAGGAAAAATAAAAAAAGCCCTGAAGCAACTTAGAAATGGGCAAAAATGGGTTAGAAAAGGGAAAAAAAATGGCTTTAAAAGGTTGGAACTTGACAAAAGTGGCTTAGAAAAGGGGAAAATATCTTTAAAAGGGTTAGAAATTGACAAAAATTGGTTAGAAAAGGAAATCACAAAAGGATTCAAAATACTTAGAAAAGGGCAAAAATGGGATAGAAATGGGCTACTTGGTTGAAAAAGGGCAAAAGAAGGCTTAAAATGGGTTAGAAATCAGCAAATATAGTTTAGAAAAGGCAAAAAAGAACGACTTAACAGGAGTTAGAAACGGGAAAAAAAACACTTAAAATGACTTAGAAAAAAGCAAAAATGGGGTAGAAAAGGAAAAAACACCTGCTAAAAATTTCTAGAAATTGAAAAAATGGGTTAGAAAAGAAAAAAATGGCTTAACAAGTGTTTGAAACTGGAAAGAAAAAAGGTTAGAAAAAGAAAAAAATGGCTTAAAAAGGGTTGGGATTTGAGAAAAATGGGTTAGGAAAGGGAAAAATGGCTTTAAAAGGGTTGGAAACTGACAAAAAAGGGTTAGAAAGGAAAAAATGGCTTTAAAAGAATTGGAATTTGAGAAACATGCTTCAGAAAAAGGAAAAATGGCTTTAAAAGGGTTAGAAAAAGAAAAAATGGCTTCAAAAGGGTTAGAAATTAAAAAATGGTTCAGAAAAGGAAAAAATAGCTTAAAAAAGGTTGGCATTTGAGAAAAATGCCTTTAAAAGAATAAGAAATTGATAAAAAATCGTTAGAAAAGAAAAAAAAGGTTTTAAAAGGTTGGAATTTGACAAAAATATGTTAGAAAAAAGGGGAAAATATCTTTAAAAGGATTAGAAATTGAAAAAATGGGTTAGAAAAAGAAAAAATGGCTTAAAAAGTGTTAGAAAACAAACCAAAAAGCCTTAAAACAACTTAGAAATGGGCAAAAATGGGGTAGAAAAGGAAAAAACACCTGCTAAAAATTGCTAGAAATTGAAAAAATGGGTTAGAAAAGGAAAAAAATGGCTTAAAAAAGGTTGGAAATTGAAAAAAAAAAAAGGTTAGGAAAGGAAAACAATGGCTTAAAAAGGGTTGGGATTTGAGAAAAATGGGTTAGGAAATGGAAAAATGGCTTTAAAAGGGTTAGAAATTGACAAAAATGGGTTAGAAAAGGAAAAAATGGCTTCAAAAGGGTTAGAAATTGAAAAAATGGGCAAGAAAAAGGAAAAATAAAAAAAGCCCTGAAGCAACTTCGAAATGGGCAAAAATCAATTAGAAAAGGGAAAAAAAATGGCTTTAAAAGGTTGGAACTTGACAAAAGTGGCTTAGAAAAGGGGAAAATATCTTTAAAAGGGTTAGAAATTGAGAAAAATGGGTTAGAAAAGGAAATCACAAAAGGATTCAAAATACTTAGAAAAGGGCAAAAATGGGATAGAAATGGGCTACTTGGTTGAAAAAGGGCAAAAGAAGGCTTAAAATGGGTTAGAAATCAGCAAATATAGTTTAGAAAAGGCAAAAAAGAACTACTTAACAGGAGTTAGAAACGGGAAAAAAAACACTTAAAATGACTTAGAAAAAAGCAAAAATGGGGTAGAAAAGGAAGAAACACCTGCATAAAAATTGCTAGAAATTGAAAAAATGGGTTAGAAAAGAAAAAAATGGCTTAACAAGTGTTTGAAACTGGAAAAAAAGAAGGTTAGAAAAAGAAAAAAATGGCTTAAAAAGGGTTGGGATTTGAGAAAAATGGGTTAGGAAAGGGAAAAATATCTTTAAAAGGGTTAGAAATTGACAAAAATGGGTTAGAAAAGGAAATCACAAAAGGATTCAAAATACTTAGAAAAGGGCAAAAATGGGATACAAATGGGCTACTTGGTTGAAAAACGGCAAAAGAAGGCTTAAAATGGGTTAGAAATCAGCAAATATAGTTTAGAAAAGGCAAAAAAGAACTACTTAACAGGAGTTAGAAACGGGAAAAAAAACACTTAAAATGACTTAGAAAAAAGCAAAAATGGGGTAGAAAAGGAAGAAACACCTGCATAAAAATTGCTAGAAATTGAAAAAATGGGTTAGAAAAGAAAAAAATGGCTTAACAAGTGTTTGAAACTGGAAAAAAAGAAGGTTAGAAAAAGAAAAAAATGGCTTAAAAAGGGTTGGGATTTGAGAAAAATGGGTTAGGAAAGGGAAAAATATCTTTAAAAGGGTTAGAAATTGACAAAAATGGGTTAGAAAAGGAAATCACAAAAGGATTCAAAATACTTAGAAAAGGGCAAAAATGGGATACAAATGGGCTACTTGGTTGAAAAACGGCAAAAGAAGGCTTAAAATGGGTTAGAAATCAGCAAATATAGTTTAGAAAAGGCAAAAAAGAACGACTTAACAGGAGTTAGAAACGGGAAAAAAAACACTTAAAATGACTTAGAAAAAAGCAAAAATGGGGTAGAAAAGGAAAAAACACCTGCTAAAAATTGCTAGAAATTGAAAAAATGGGTTAGAAAAGAAAAAAAAGGCTTAACAAGTGTTTGAAACTGGAAAAAAAAGAAGGTTAGAAAAAGAAAAAAATGGCTTAAAAAGGGTTGGGATTTGAGAAAAATGGGTTAGGAAATGGAAAAATATCTTTAAAAGGGTTAGAAATTGACAAAAATGGGTTAGAAAAGGAAATCACAAAAGGATTCAAAATACTTAGAAAAGGGCAAAAATGGGATACAAATGGGCTACTTGGTTGAAAAAGGGCAAAAGAAGGCTTAAAATGGGTTAGAAATCAGCAAATATAGTTTAGAAAAGGCAAAAAAGAACGACTTAACAGGAGTTAGAAACGGGAAAAAAAACACTTAAAATGACTTAGAAAAAAGCAAAAATGGGGTAGAAAAGGAAAAAAACACCTGCTAAAAATTGCTAGAAATTGAAAAAATGGGTTAGAAAAGAAAAAAATGGCTTAACAAGTGTTTGAAACTGGAAAAAAAAAATGGTTAGAAAAAGAAAAAATGGCTTAAAAAGGGTTGGGATTTGAGAAAAATGGGTTAGGAAAGGGAAAAATGGCTTTAAAAGGGTTGGAAACTGACAAAAAAGGGTTAGAAAGGAAAAAATGGCTTTAAAAGAATTGGAATTTGAGAAAAATGCTTCAGAAATAGGAAAAATGGCTTTAAAAGGGTTAGAAAAAGAAAAAAAATGGCTTCAAAAGTGTTAGAAATTAAAAAATGGTTCAGAAAAGGAAAAAATAGCTTAAAAAAGGTTGGCATTTGAGAAAAATGCCTTTAAAAGAATTAGAAATTGATAAAAAATCGTTAGAAAAGGAAAAAAAAGGTTTTAAAAGGTTGGAATTTGACAAAAATATGTTAGAAAAAAGGAAATATCTGTAAAAGGATTAGAAATTGAAAAAATGGGTTAGAAAAGGAAAAAATGGCTTCAAAAGGGTTAGAAATTGAAAACATGGGCAAGAAAAAGGAAAAATAAAAAAAGCCCTGAAGCAACTTAGAAATGGGCAAAAATGGGTTAGAAAAGGGGAAAAAAATGGCTTTAAAAGGTTGGAACTTGACAAAAGTGGCTTAGAAAAGGGGAAAATATCTTTAAAAGGGTTAGAAATTGACAAAAATTGGTTAGAAAAGGAAATCACAAAAGGATTCAAAATACTTAGAAAAGGGCAAAAATGGGATAGAAATGGGCTACTTGGTTGAAAAAGGGCAAAAGAAGGCTTAAAATGGGTTAGAAATCAGCAAATATAGTTTAGAAAAGGCAAAAAAGAACGACTTAACAGGAGTTAGAAACGGGAAAAAAACACTTAAAATGACTTAGAAAAAAGCAAAAATGGGGTAGAAAAGGAAAAAACACCTGCTAAAAATTTCTAGAAATTGAAAAAATGGGTTAGAAAAGAAAAAAATGGCTTAACATGTGCTTGAAACTGGAAAGAAAAAAGGTTAGAAAAAGAAAAAAATGGCTTAAAAAGGGTTGGGATTTGAGAAAAATGGGTTATGAAAGGGAAAAATGGCTTTAAAAGGGTTGGAAACTGACAAAAAAGGGTTAGAAAGGAAAAAATGGCTTTAAAAGAATTGGAATTTGAGAAACATGCTTCAGAAAAAGGAAAAATGGCTTTAAAAGGGTTAGAAAAAGAAAAAATGGCTTCAAAAGGGTTAGAAATTAAAAAATGGTTCAGAAAAGGAAAAAATAGCTTAAAAAAGGTTGGCATTTGAGAAAAATGCCTTTAAAAGAATTAGAAATTGATAAAAAATCGTTAGAAAAGAAAAAAAAGGTTTTAAAAGGTTGGAATTTGACAAAAATATGTTAGAAAAAAGGGGAAAATATCTTTAAAAGGATTAGAAATTGAAAAAATGGGTTAGAAAAAGAAAAAATGGCTTAAAAAGTGTTAGAAAACAAAACAAAAAGCCTTAAAACAACTTAGAAATGGGCAAAAATGGGGTAGAAAAGGAAAAAACACCTGCTAAAAATTGCTAGAAATTGAAAAAATGGGTTAGAAAAGGAAAAAAATGGCTTAAAAAAGGTTGGAAATTGAAAAAAAAAAAGGTTAGGAAAGGAAAACAATGGCTTAAAAAGGGTTGGGATTTGAGAAAAATGGGTTAGGAAATGGAAAAATGGCTTTAAAAGGGTTAGAAATTGACAAAAATGGGTTAGAAAAGGAAAAAATGGCTTCAAAAGGGTTAGAAATTGAAAAAATGGGCAAGAAAAAGGAAAAATAAAAAAAGCCCTGAAGCAACTTAGAAATGGGCAAAAATCAATTAGAAAAGGGAAAAAAAATGGCTTTAAAAGGTTGGAACTTGACAAAAGTGGCTTAGAAAAGGGGAAAATATCTTTAAAAGGGTTAGAAATTGAGAAAAATGGGTTAGAAAAGGAAATCACAAAAGGATTCAAAATACTTAGAAAAGGGCAAAAATGGGATAGAAATGGGCTACTTGGTTGAAAAAGGGCAAAAGAAGGCTTAAAATGGGTTAGAAATCAGCAAATATAGTTTAGAAAAGGCAAAAAAGAACTACTTAACAGGAGTTAGAAACGGGAAAAAAAACACTTAAAATGACTTAGAAAAAAGCAAAAATGGGGTAGAAAAGGAAGAAACACCTGCATAAAAATTGCTAGAAATTGAAAAAATGGGTTAGAAAAGAAAAAAATGGCTTAACAAGTGTTTGAAACTGGAAAAAAAGAAGGTTAGAAAAAGAAAAAAATGGCTTAAAAAGGGTTGGGATTTGAGAAAAATGGGTTAGGAAAGGGAAAAATGGCTTTAAAAGGGTTGGAAACTGACAAAAAAGGGTTAGAAAGGAAAAAAATGGCTTTAAAAGAATTGGAATTTGAGAAACATGCTTCAGAAATAGGAAAAATGGCTTTAAAATGGTTAGAAAAAGAAAAAATGGCTTCAAAAGGGTTAGAAATTAAAAAATGGTTCAGAAAAGGAAAAAATAGCTTAAAAAAGGCTGGCATTTGAGAAAAATGCCTTTAAAAGAATTAGAAATTGATAAAAATCGTTAGAAAAGGAAAAAAAGGTTTTAAAAGGTTGGAATTTGACAAAAATATGTTAGAAAAAAGGAAATATCTGTAAAAGGATTAGAAATTGAAAAAATGGGTTAGAAAAAGAAAAAATGGCTTCAAAAGTGTTAGAAAACAAAACAAAAAGCCTTAAAACAACTTAGAAATGGGCAAAAATGGGGTAGAAAAGGAAAAAGCACCTGCTAAAAATTGCTAGAAATTGAAAAAATGGGGAAGAAAAGGAAAAAAATGGCTTAAAAAGGGTTGGAAATTGAAAAAAAAAAAGGTTAGGAAAGGAAAAAAATGTCTTAAAAAGGGTGGGGATTTGAGAAAAATGGGTAAGGAAAGGGAAAAGTGGCTTTAAAAGGGTTAGAAATTGACAAAAATGGGTTAGAAAAGGAAAAAATGGCTTCAAAAGTGATAGAAAACAAAACAAAAAGCCTTAAAACAACTTAGAAATGGGCAAAAATGGGGTAGAAAAGGAAAAAACACCTGCTAAAAATTGCTAGAAATTGAAAAAATGGGGAAGAAAAGGAAAAAAATGGCTTAAAAAGGGTTGGAAATTGAAAAAAAAAAAGGTTAGGAAAGGAAAACAATGGCTTAAAAAGGGTTGGGATTTGAGAAAAATGGGTTAGGAAATGGAAAAATGGCTTTAAAAGGGTTAGAAATTGACAAAAATGGGTTAGAAAAGGAAAAAATGGCTTCAAAAGGGTTAGAAATTGAAAACATGGGCAAGAAAAAGGAAAAATAAAAAAAGCCCTGAAGCAACTTAGAAATGGGCAAAAATGGGTTAGAAAAGGGAAAAAAAATGGCTTTAAAAGGTTGGAACTTGACAAAAGTGGCTTAGAAAAGGGGAAAATATCTTTAAAAGGGTTAGAAATTGAGAAAAATGGGTTAGAAAAGGAAATCACAAAAGGATTCAAAATACTTAGAAAAGGGCAAAAATGGGATAGAAATGGGCTACTTGGTTGAAAAAGGGCAAAAGAAGGCTTAAAATGGGTTAGAAATCAGCAAATATAGTTTAGAAAAGGCAAAAAAGAACTACTTAACAGGAGTTAGAAACGGGAAAAAAAACACTTAAAATGACTTAGAAAAAAGCAAAAATGGGGTAGAAAAGGAAAAAACACCTGCTAAAAATTGCTAGAAATTGAAAAAATGGGTTAGAAAAGAAAAAAATGGCTTAACAAGTGTTTGAAACTGGAAAGAAAAAAGGTTAGAAAAAGAAAAAAATGGCTTAAAAAGGGTTGGGATTTGAGAAAAATGGGTTATGAAAGGGAAAAATGGCTTTAAAAGGGTTGGAAACTGACAAAAAAGGGTTAGAAAGGAAAAAATGGCTTTAAAAAGAATTGGAATTTGAGAAACATGCTTCAGAAATAGGAAAAATGGCTTTAAAAGGGTTAGAAAAAGAAAAAATGGCTTCAAAAGGGTTAGAAATTAAAAAATGGTTCAGAAAAGGAAAAAATAGCTTAAAAAGGTTGGCATTTGAGAAAAATGCCTTTAAAAGAATTAGAAATTGATAAAAAATCGTTAGAAAAGAAAAAAAAGGTTTTAAAAGGTTGGAATTTGACAAAAATATGTTAGAAAAAAGGGGAAAATATCTTTAAAAGGATTAGAAATTGAAAAAATGGGTTAGAAAAAGAAAAAATGGCTTAAAAAGTGTTAGAAAACAAAACAAAAAGCCTTAAAACAACTTAGAAATGGGCAAAAATGGGGTAGAAAAGGAAAAAACACCAGCTAAAAATTGCTAGAAATTGAAAAAATGGGTTAGAAAAGGAAAAAAATGGCTTAAAAAAGGTTGGAAATTGAAAAAAAAAAAGGTTAGGAAAGGAAAACAATGGCTTAAAAAGGGTTGGGATTTGAGAAAAATGGGTTAGGAAACGGAAAAATGGCTTTAAAAGGGTTAGAAATTGACAAAAATGGGTTAGAAAAGGAAAAAATGGCTTCAAAAGGGTTAGAAATTGAAAAAATGGGCAAGAAAAAGGAAAAATAAAAAAAGCCCTGAAGCAACTTAGAAATGGGCAAAAATGGGTTAGAAAAGGGAAAAAAAAAGGCTTTAAAAGGTTGGAACTTGACAAAAGTGGCTTAGAAAAGGGGAAAATATCTTTAAAAGGGTTAGAAATTGAGAAAAATGGGTTAGAAAAGGAAATCACAAAAGGATTCAAAATACTTAGAAAAGGGCAAAAATGGGATAGAAATGGGCTACTTGGTTGAAAAAGGGCAAAAGAAGGCTTAAAATGGGTTAGAAATCAGCAAATATAGTTTAGAAAAGGCAAAAAAGAACTACTTAACAGGAGTTAGAAACGGGAAAAAAAACACTTAAAATGACTTAGAAAAAAGCAAAAATGGGGTAGAAAAGGAAGAAACACCTGCATAAAAATTGCTAGAAATTGAAAAAATGGGTTAGAAAAGAAAAAAATGGCTTAACAAGTGTTTGAAACTGGAAAAAAAGAAGGTTAGAAAAAGAAAAAAATGGCTTAAAAAGGGTTGGGATTTGAGAAAAATGGGTTAGGAAAGGGAAAAATGGCTTTAAAAGGGTTGGAAACTGACAAAAAAGGGTTAGAAAGGAAAAAAATGGCTTTAAAAGAATTGGAATTTGAGAAACATGCTTCAGAAATAGGAAAAATGGCTTTAAAATGGTTAGAAAAAGAAAAAATGGCTTCAAAAGGGTTAGAAATTAAAAAATGGTTCAGAAAAGGAAAAAATAGCTTAAAAAAGGCTGGCATTTGAGAAAAATGCCTTTAAAAGAATTAGAAATTGATAAAAATCATTAGAAAAGGAAAAAAAAGGTTTTAAAAGGTTGGAATTTGACAAAAATATGTTAGAAAAAAGGAAATATCTGTAAAAGGATTAGAAATTGAAAAAATGGGTTAGAAAAAGAAAAAATGGCTTCAAAAGTGTTAGAAAACAAAACAAAAAGCCTTAAAACAACTTAGAAATGGGCAAAAATGGGGTAGAAAAGGGAAAAAGCACCTGCTAAAAATTGCTAGAAATTGAAAAAATGGGGAAGAAAAGGAAAAAAATGGCTTAAAAAGGGTTGGAAATTGAAAAAAAAAAAAGGTTAGGAAAGGAAAAAAATGTCTTAAAAAGGGTGGGGATTTGAGAAAAATGGGTAAGGAAACGGAAAAGTGGCTTTAAAAGGGTTAGAAATTGACAAAAATGGGTTAGAAAAGGAAAAAATGGCTTCAAAAGTGATAGAAAACAAACCAAAAAGCCTTAAAACAACTTAGAAATGGGCAAAAATGGGGTAGAAAAGGAAAAAACACCTGCTAAAAATTGCTAGAAATTGAAAAAATGGGGAAGAAAAGGAAAAAAATGGCTTAAAAAGGGTTGGAAATTGAAAAAAAAAAAGGTTAGGAAAGGAAAACAATGGCTTAAAAAGGGTTGGGATTTGAGAAAAATGGGTTAGGAAATGGAAAAATGGCTTTAAAAGGGTTAGAAATTGACAAAAATGGGTTAGAAAAGGAAAAAATGGCTTCAAAAGGGTTAGAAATTGAAAACATGGGCAAGAAAAAGGAAAAATAAAAAAAGCCCTGAAGCAACTTAGAAATGGGCAAAAATGGGTTAGAAAAGGGAAAAAAAAATGGCTTTAAAAGGTTGGAACTTGACAAAAGTGGCTTAGAAAAGGGGAAAATATCTTTAAAAGGGTTAGAAATTGAGAAAAATGGGTTAGAAAAGGAAAATCACAAAAGGATTCAAAATACTTAGAAAAGGGCAAAAATGGGATAGAAATGGGCTACTTGGTTGAAAAAGGGCAAAAGAAGGCTTAAAATGGGTTAGAAATCAGCAAATATAGTTTAGAAAAGGCAAAAAAGAACGACTTAACAGGAGTTAGAAACGGGAAAAAAAACACTTAAATGACTTAGAAAAAGCAAAAATGGGGTAGAAAAGGAAAAAACACCTGCTAAAAATTGCTACAAATTGAAAAAATGGGTTAGAAAAGAAAAAAATGGCTTAACAAGTGTTTGAAACTGGAAAAAAGAAGGTTAGAAAAAGAAAAAAAATGGCTTAAAAAGGGTTGGGATTTGAGAAAAATGGGTTAGGAAAGGGAAAAATGGCTTTAAAAGGGTTGGAAACTGACAAAAAAGGGTTAGAAAGGAAA
Organism: Pezoporus flaviventris; assembly: GCF_033815535.1. Lineage (NCBI taxonomy): Eukaryota > Metazoa > Chordata > Aves > Psittaciformes > Psittacidae > Pezoporus > Pezoporus flaviventris. Next base: position 4,454 of record NW_026893472.1, on the reverse strand, counting down.
AAATGGCTTTAAAAGAATTGGAATTTGAGAAACATGCTTCAGAAATAGGAAAAATGGCTTTAAAAGGGTTAGAAAAAGAAAAAATGGCTTCAAAAGGGTTAGAAATTAAAAATGGTTCAGAAAAGGAAAAATAGCTTAAAAAAGGTTGGCATTTGAGAAAAATGCCTTTAAAAGAATTAGAAATTGATAAAAAATCGTTAGAAAAGAAAAAAAGGTTTTAAAAGGTTGGAATTTGACAAAAATATGTTAGAAAAAAGGAAATATCTTTAAAAGGATTAGAAATTGAAAAAATGGGTTAGAAAAAGAAAAAATGGCTTAAAAAGTGTTAGAAAACAAAACAAAAAGCCTTAAAACAACTTAGAAATGGGCAAAAATGGGGTAGAAAAGGAAAAAACACCTGCTAAAAATTGCTAGAAATTGAAAAAATGGGTTAGAAAAGGAAAAAAATGGCTTAAAAAGGGTTGGAAATTGAAAAAAAAAAAAAAGGTTAGGAAAGGAAAACAATGGCTTAAAAAGGGTTGGGATTTGAGAAAAATGGGTTAGGAAATGGAAAAATGGCTTTAAAAGGGTTAGAAATTGACAAAAATGGGTTAGAAAAGGAAAAAATGGCTTCAAAAGGGTTAGAAATTGAAAACATGGGCAAGAAAAAGGAAAAATAAAAAAAGCCCTGAAGCAACTTAGAAATGGGCAAAAATGGGTTAGAAAAGGGAAAAAAAATGGCTTTAAAAGGTTGGAACTTGACAAAAGTGGCTTAGAAAAGGGGAAAATATCTTTAAAAGGGTTAGAAATTGACAAAAATGGGTTAGAAAAGGAAATCACAAAAGGATTCAAAATACATAGAAAAGGGCAAAAATGGGATAGAAATGTTAAAGAAAATGGCTGTAAAATGTTGGAACTTGACAAAAGTGGATTAGAAAAGGGGAAAATATCTTTAAAAGGGTTAGAAATTGACAAAAATGGGCTAGAAAAGGAAATCACAAAAGGATTAAAAATACTTAGAAAAGGGCAAAAATGGGACAGAAATGGGAAAAAAAATGGCTTTAAAAGGTTGGAACTTGACAAAAGTGGCTTAGAAAAGGGGAAAATATCTTTAAAAGGGTTAGAAATTGACAAAAATGGGTTAGAAAAGGAAATCACAAAAGGATTCAAAATACTTAGAAAAGGGCAAAAATGGGATAGAAATGGGCTACTTGGTTGGAAAACGGCAAAAGAAGGCTTAAAATGGGTTAGAAATCAGCAAATATAGTTTAGAAAAGGCAAAAAAGAACGACTTAACAGGAGTTAGAAACGGGAAAAAAAACACTTAAAATGACTTAGAAAAAAGCAAAAATGGGGTAGAAAAGGAAAAAACACCTGCTAAAAATTGCTAGAAATTGAAAAAATGGGGTTAGAAAAGAAAAAAAAGGCTTAACAAGTGTTTGAAACTGGAAAAAAAAGAAGGTTAGAAAAAGAAAAAAATGGCTTAAAAAGGGTTGGGATTTGAGAAAAATGGGTTAGGAAATGGAAAAATATCTTTAAAAGGGTTAGAAATTGACAAAAATGGGTTAGAAAAGGAAATCACAAAAGGATTCAAAATACTTAGAAAAGGGCAAAAATGGGATAGAAATGGGCTACTTGGTTGAAAAAGGGCAAAAGAAGGCTTAAAATGGGTTAGAAATCAGCAAATATAGTTTAGAAAAGGCAAAAAAGAACGACTTAACAGGAGTTAGAAACGGGAAAAAAAACACTTAAAATGACTTAGAAAAAAGCAAAAATGGGGTAGAAAAGGAAAAAACACCTGCTAAAAATTTCTAGAAATTGAAAAAATGGGTTAGAAAAGAAAAAAATGGCTTAACAAGTGTTTGAAACTGGAAAGAAAAAAGGTTAGAAAAAGAAAAAAATGGCTTAAAAAGGGTTGGGATTTGAGAAAAATGGGTTATGAAAGGGAAAAATGGCTTTAAAAGGGTTGGAAACTGACAAAAAAGGGTTAGAAAGGAAAAAATGGCTTTAAAAGAATTGGAATTTGAGAAACATGCTTCAGAAAAAGGAAAAATGGCTTTAAAAGGGTTAGAAAAAGAAAAAATGGCTTCAAAAGGGTTAGAAATTAAAAAATGGTTCAGAAAAGGAAAAAATAGCTTAAAAAAGGTTGGCATTTGAGAAAAATGCCTTTAAAAGAATAAGAAATTGATAAAAAATCGTTAGAAAAGAAAAAAAAGGTTTTAAAAGGTTGGAATTTGACAAAAATATGTTAGAAAAAAGGGGAAAATATCTTTAAAAGGATTAGAAATTGAAAAAATGGGTTAGAAAAAGAAAAAATGGCTTAAAAAGTGTTAGAAAACAAACCAAAAAGCCTTAAAAACAACTTAGAAATGGGCAAAAATGGGGTAGAAAAGGAAAAAACACCTGCTAAAAATTGCTAGAAATTGAAAAAATGGGTTAGAAAAGGAAAAAAATGGCTTAAAAAAGGTTGGAAATTGAAAAAAAAAAAGGTTAGGAAAGGAAAACAATGGCTTAAAAAGGGTTGGGATTTGAGAAAAATGGTTAGGAAATGGAAAAATGGCTTTAAAAGGGTTAGAAATTGACAAAAATGGGTTAGAAAAGGAAAAAATGGCTTCAAAAGGGTTAGAAATTGAAAAAATGGGCAAGAAAAAGGAAAAATAAAAAAAGCCCTGAAGCAACTTAGAAATGGGCAAAAATCAATTAGAAAAGGGAAAAAAAATGGCTTTAAAAGGTTGGAACTTGACAAAAGTGGCTTAGAAAAGGGGAAAATATCTTTAAAAGGGTTAGAAATTGAGAAAAATGGGTTAGAAAAGGAAATCACAAAAGGATTCAAAATACTTAGAAAAGGGCAAAAATGGGATAGAAATGGGCTACTTGGTTGAAAAAGGGCAAAAGAAGGCTTAAAATGGGTTAGAAATCAGCAAATATAGTTTAGAAAAGGCAAAAAAGAACTACTTAACAGGAGTTAGAAACGGGAAAAAAAACACTTAAAATGACTTAGAAAAAAGCAAAAATGGGGTAGAAAAGGAAGAAACACCTGCATAAAAATTGCTAGAAATTGAAAAAATGGGTTAGAAAAGAAAAAAATGGCTTAACAAGTGTTTGAAACTGGAAAAAAAGAAGGTTAGAAAAAGAAAAAAATGGCTTAAAAAGGGTTGGGATTTGAGAAAAATGGGTTAGGAAAGGGAAAAATATCTTTAAAAGGGTTAGAAATTGACAAAAATGGGTTAGAAAAGGAAATCACAAAAGGATTCAAAATACTTAGAAAAGGGCAAAAATGGGATACAAATGGGCTACTTGGTTGAAAAACGGCAAAAGAAGGCTTAAAATGGGTTAGAAATCAGCAAATATAGTTTAGAAAAGGCAAAAAAGAACGACTTAACAGGAGTTAGAAACGGGAAAAAAAACACTTAAAATGACTTAGAAAAAAGCAAAAATGGGGTAGAAAAGGAAAAAACACCTGCTAAAAATTGCTAGAAATTGAAAAAATGGGTTAGAAAAGAAAAAAATGGCTTAACAAGTGTTTGAAACTGGAAAAAAAAGAAGGTTAGAAAAAGAAAAAAATGGCTTAAAAAGGGTTGGGATTTGAGAAAAATGGGTTAGGAAATGGAAAAATATCTTTAAAAGGGTTAGAAATTGACAAAAATGGGTTAGAAAAGGAAATCACAAAAGGATTCAAAAATACTTAGAAAAGGGCAAAAATGGGATACAAATGGGCTACTTGGTTGAAAAAGGGCAAAAGAAGGCTTAAAATGGGTTAGAAATCAGCAAATATAGTTTAGAAAAGGCAAAAAAGAACGACTTAACAGGAGTTAGAAACGGGAAAAAAAACACTTAAAATGACTTAGAAAAAAGCAAAAATGGGGTAGAAAAGGAAAAAAACACCTGCTAAAAATTGCTAGAAATTGAAAAAATGGGTTAGAAAAGAAAAAAATGGCTTAACAAGTGTTTGAAACTGGAAAAAAAAAATGGTTAGAAAAAGAAAAAATGGCTTTAAAAAGGGTTGGGATTTGAGAAAAATGGGTTAGGAAAGGGAAAAATGGCTTTAAAAGGGTTGGAAACTGACAAAAAAGGGTTAGAAAGGAAAAAATGGCTTTAAAAGAATTGGAATTTGAGAAAAATGCTTCAGAAATAGGAAAAATGGCTTTAAAAGGGTTAGAAAAAAGAAAAAAAATGGCTTCAAAAGTGTTAGAAATTAAAAAATGGTTCAGAAAAGGAAAAAATAGCTTAAAAAAGGTTGGCATTTGAGAAAAATGCCTTTAAAAGAATTAGAAATTGATAAAAAATCGTTAGAAAAGGAAAAAAAAGGTTTTAAAAGGTTGGAATTTGACAAAAATATGTTAGAAAAAAAAAAATATCTGTAAAAGGATTAGAAATTGAAAAAATGGGTTAGAAAAGGAAAAAATGGCTTCAAAAGGGTTAGAAATTGAAAACATGGGCAAGAAAAAAGGAAAAATAAAAAAAGCCGGCATTTC
>NW_026893471.1:0-40280 GCF_033815535.1 Pezoporus flaviventris | reverse complement strand
TCTGTGCCTGTAACAAAGTGAGTGTAATACTATATATATATAGGAAAACACAGTAAAGGTACCTAACTGAGCAAAATAAAGCATGTTCAAGAGCATTCTAATGACCCACAGATGTTCTCCACCCTAACCCTAACCCTAACACTAACCCTAACGCATTTCTCCCCCTGTAACTGTAACAAAGTGAGTGTAAAACTATATATATATATAGGTGTCGTGGTTTAAAACCAGGCAGACAGCTTGTTCACTCACTCCCCCCCTTCTTGCCCTCCCCCTACTCCCGGAGGGACAGAGGGGAGAACTGAAAATAATGCAAGTCCCACAGGTTCAGATAAGAACATTTTAGTAACTAAGGTATAACACAAATCACTACTGCTACCTCCAGTAATAAGAATGATAAAGGAAATAACAAGGGAAGAGAATACAACACCACATCACCAGCCGACTGAAAACTCGGCTCCCCCCAGCTCGACCAAGCACCGACCGATACCTCCTACAACCCTGCAGTCTCCCAGCCCTTCCGTCTCACTCCCAGTTACATCCTGGGCATGACGTGCTGTGGTATGGAATACCTCTTTCGCTAGCTTGGGTCAGGTGTCCTGTCTCTGCTTCCTCCCGGCTTCCCCTCCTCCGTGGCAGAGCATGAGGCTCAAAAGTCCTTGGCCAAACCAAAGCATCTCTATCAGCTCTGTTCCCACGCTGAAAGTCAAAACACTGCACTGTACCAGCTACCAAGAAGGAGAAAAATGACGGCTACTTCTGAAGCCAGGACAATAGGAAAACACAGTAAACGTAACGAAGTGAGAAAAATAAAGCATGTTCAAGAGCATTCTAATGACCCACAGAGGTTCTCAACCCTAACCCTAACCCTAACCCTAACCTTAACCCCTAACCCTAACCCTAACACATTTGACCCCCTGTAACTGTAACAAAGTGAGTGTAATACGAAATATATACGCATATAGGAAAACACAGTAAACGTAACAAAGTGAGAAAAATAAAGCATGTTGAAGAGCATTCTAATGACCCACAGAGTTTCTCAACCCACACCCTAACCCTAACCCAAACCCATTTCTCTCCCTGTAAGTGTAACAAAGTGAGCGTAATGCTATATATATATATATAAAAAAGCAGGAAACGTAACGAAGTGAGAAAAATAATGCATGTTCAAGAGCATTCTAATGACCCACAGAGGTTCTCTACCCTAACCCTAACCCTAACCCTAACCCTAACGCCTAACCCCTAACCCCTAACCCTAACCCTAACCCTAACCCTAACCCCTAACCCTAACCCTAACCCTAACCCTATCCCTAACCCAAACCCATTTCTCCCTCGTAAGAGTAACAAAGTGATTGTAATACTCTATGTATATAGAAAAAAGCAGTAAACGTAACAAAGTGAGCAAAATAAAGCATGTTCAAGAGCATTCTAATGACCCACAGAGTTTCTCAAGCCTAACCCTAATCCTAACCCTAATTCTAACCCTAACCCATTTCTCTCCCTGTAAGTGTAACAAAGTGAGCGTAATGCTATATATATATATAAAAAAGCAGTAAACGTAACGAAGTGAGAAAAATAATGCATGTTCAAGAGCATTCTAAAGACCCACAGAGGTTCTCAACCCTAACCCTAACCCTAACCCTAACCCCTAACCCTAACCCTAACCCTAACCCTAACCCTAACCCTAACCCATTTCTCCCCTGTAACTGTAACAAAGTGAGTGTAATACTATATAGATACATATATAGGAGAACACAGTAAACGTAACAAAGTGTGCAAAATAAAGCATATTCACGAGCATTCTAATGACCCACAGAGGTTCTCAAGCCTAACCCTAATGCATTTCTCCCACTCTAACTGTAACCAAGTGAGTGTAATACTATGTAGATATATATAGGAAAACGCAGTAAACGCACCAAAGTGAGCAAAATAATGCATATTCAAGAGCATTCTAATGACCCACAGAGTTTCTCAACCCTAATCCTAAACCCTATCCCTAACCCAAACCCATTTCTCCCCCGTAAGAGTAACAAAGTGATTGTAATACTCTATATATATAGAAAAAAGCAGTAAACGTAACAAAGTGAGCAAAATAAAGCATGTTCAAGAGCATTCTAATGACCCACAGAGTTTCTCAAGCCTAACCCTAATCCTAACCCTAATTCTAACCCTAACCCATTTCTCCCCCTGTAACTGTAACAAAGTGAGTGTAATACTATATATTTTTATATAAGAAAACACAGAAAATGTAACAAAGTGAGCAAAATAAACCATGTTTAAGTGCATTCTAATGACCCACAAAGGTTCTGCACCCTAACCCTAACTATAACCCTAGCCCTAACGCATTTCCCTGTCTGTGCCTGTAACAAAGTGAGTGTAATACTATATATATATAGGAAAACACAGTAAAGGTACCTAACTGAGCAAAATAAAGCATGTTCAAGAGCATTCTAATGACCCACAGATGTTCTCCACCCTAACCCTAACACTAACCCTAACGCATTTCTCCCCCTGTAACTGTAACAAAGTGAGTGTAAAACTATATATATATATATAGGTGTCGTGGTTTAAAACCAGGCAGACAGCTTGTTCACTCACTCCCCCCCTTCTTGCCCTCCCCCTACTCCCGGAGGGACAGAGGGGAGAACTGAAAATAATGCAAGTCCCACAGGTTCAGATAAGAACATTTTAGTAACTAAGGTATAACACAAATCACTACTGCTACCTCCAGTAATAAGAATGATAAAGGAAATAACAAGGGAAGAGAATACAACACCTCATCACCAGCCGACTGAAAACTCGGCTCCCCCCAGCCCGACCAAGCACCGACCGATACCTCCTACAACCCTGCAGTCTCCCAGCCCTTCCGTCTCACTCCCAGTTACATCCTGGGCATGACGTGCTGTGGTATGGAATACCTCTTTCGCTAGCTTGGGTCAGGTGTCCTGTCTCTGCTTCCTCCCGGCTTCCCCTCCTCCGTGGCAGAGCATGAGGCTCAAAAGTCCTTGGCCAAACCAAAGCATCTCGATCAGCTCTGTTCCCACGCTGAAAGTCAAAACACTGCACTGTACCAGCTACCAAGAAGGAGAAAAATGACGGCTACTTCTGAAGCCAGGACAATAGGAAAACACAGTAAACGTAACGAAGTGAGAAAAATAAAGCATGTTCAAGAGCATTCTAATGACCCACAGAGGTTCTCAACCCTAACCCTAACGCTAACCCTAACCTTAACCCTAACCCTAACCCTAACACATTTGACCCCCTGTAACTGTAACAAAGTGAGTGTAATACGAAATATATACGCATATAGGAAAACACAGTAAACGTAACAAAGTGAGAAAAATAAAGCATGTTGAAGAGCATTCTAATGACCCACAGAGTTTCTCAACCCACACCCTAACCCTAACCCAAACCCATTTCTCTCCCTGTAAGTGTAACAAAGTGAGCGTAATGCTATATATATATATATAAAAAAGCAGTAAACGTAACGAAGTGAGAAAAATAATGCATGTTCAAGAGCATTCTAATGACCCACAGAGGTTCTCAACCCTAACCCTAACCCTAACCCTAACCCTAACGCCTAACCCTAACCCCTAACCCTAACCCTAACCCTAACCCTAACCCCTAACCCTAACCCTAACCCTAACCCCTAACCCTAACCCTAACCCTAACCCTAACCCCTAACCCTAACCCTAAACCTAACCCTATCCCTAACCCCTAACCCTAACCCTAACCCTAACCCTATCCCTAACCCAAACCCATTTCTCCCCCGTAAGAGTAACAAAGTGATTGTAATACTCTATGTATATAGAAAAAAGCAGTAAACGTAACAAAGTGAGCAAAATAAAGCATGTTCAAGAGCATTCTAATGACCCACAGAGTTTCTCAAGCCTAACCCTAATCCTAACCCTAATTCTAACCCTAACCCATTTCTCTCCCTGTAAGTGTAACAAAGTGAGCGTAATGCTATATATATATATATAAAAAAGCAGTAAACGTAACGAAGTGAGAAAAATAATGCATGTTCAAGAGCATTCTAATGACCCACAGAGGTTCTCAACCCTAACCCTAACCCTAACCCTAACCCTAACCCCTAACCCTAACCCTAACCCTAACCCTAACCCTAACCCTAACCCTAACCCATTTCTCCCCTGTAACTGTAACAAAGTGAGTGTAATACTATATAGATACATATATAGGAGAACACAGTAAACGTAACAAAGTGTGCAAAATAAAGCATATTCACGAGCATTCTAATGACCCACAGAGGTTCTCAAGCCTAACCCTAATGCATTTCTCCCACTCTAACTGTAACCAAGTGAGTGTAATACTATGTAGATATATATAGGAAAACGCAGTAAACGCAACAAAGTGAGCAAAATAATGCATATTCAAGAGCATTCTAATGACCCACAGAGTTTCTCAACCCTAATCCTAAACCCTATCCCTAACCCAAACCCATTTCTCCCCCGTAAGAGTAACAAAGTGATTGTAATACTCTCTATATATAGAAAAAAGCAGTAAACGTAACAAAGTGAGCAAAATAAAGCATGTTCAAGAGCATTCTAATGACCCACAGAGTTTCTCAAGCCTAACCCTAATCCTAACCCTAATTCTAACCCTAACCCATTTCTCCCCCTGTAACTGTAACAAAGTGAGTGTAATACTATATATTTTTATATAAGAAAACACAGAAATGTAACAAAGTGAGCAAAATAAACCATGTTTAAGTGCATTCTAATGACCCACAAAGGTTCTGCACCCTAACCCTAACTATAACCCTAGCCCTAACGCATTTCCCTGTCTGTGCCTGTAACAAAGTGAGTGTAATACTATATATATATAGGAAAACACAGTAAAGGTACCTAACTGAGCAAAATAAAGCATGTTCAAGAGCATTCTAATGACCCACAGATGTTCTCCACCCTAACCCTAACCCTAACACTAACCCTAACGCATTTCTCCCCCTGTAACTGTAACAAAGTGAGTGTAAAACTATATATATATATATAGGTGTCGTGGTTTAAAACCAGGCAGACAGCTTGTTCACTCACTCCCCCCCTTCTTGCCCTCCCCCTACTCCCGGAGGGACAGAGGGGAGAACTGAAAATAATGCAAGTCCCACAGGTTCAGATAAGAACATTTTAGTAACTAAGGTATAACACAAATCACTACTGCTACCTCCAGTAATAAGAATGATAAAGGAAATAACAAGGGAAGAGAATACAACACCTCATCACCAGCCGACTGAAAACTCGGCTCCCCCCAGCCCGACCAAGCACCGACCGATACCTCCTACAACCCTGCAGTCTCCCAGCCCTTCCGTCTCACTCCCAGTTACATCCTGGGCATGACGTGCTGTGGTATGGAATACCTCTTTCGCTAGCTTGGGTCAGGTGTCCTGTCTCTGCTTCCTCCCGGCTTCCCCTCCTCCGTGGCAGAGCATGAGGCTCAAAAGTCCTTGGCCAAACCAAAGCATCTCGATCAGCTCTGTTCCCACGCTGAAAGTCAAAACACTGCACTGTACCAGCTACCAAGAAGGAGAAAAATGACGGCTACTTCTGAAGCCAGGACAATAGGAAAACACAGTAAACGTAACGAAGTGAGAAAAATAAAGCATGTTCAAGAGCATTCTAATGACCCACAGAGGTTCTCAACCCTAACCCTAACCCTAACCCTAACATTAACACTAACACATTTGATCCCCTGTAACTGTAACAAAGTGAGTGTAATACGAAATATATACGCATATAGGAAAACACAGTAAACGTAACAAAGTGAGAAAAATAAAGCATGTTGAAGAGCATTCTAATGACCCACAGAGTTTCTCAACCCTAACCCTAACCCTAACCCTAACCCATTTCTCTCCCTGTAAGTGTAACAAAGTGAGCGTAATGCTATATATATATATATAAAAAAGCAGTAAACGTAACGAAGTGAGAAAAATAATGCATGTTCAAGAGCATTCTAATGACCCACAGAGGTTCTCTACCCTAACCCTAACCCTAACCCTAACCCTAACGCCTAACCCTAACCCCTAACCCTAACCCTAACCCTAACCCCTAACCCTAACCCTAACCCTAACCCTATCCCTAACCCAAACCCATTTCTCCCCCGTAAGAGTAACAAAGTGATTGTAATACTCTATGTATATAGAAAAAAGCAGTAAACGTAACAAAGTGAGCAAAATAAAGCATGTTCAAGAGCATTCTAATGACCCACAGAGGTTCTCAACCCTAACCCTAACCCTAACCCTAACCCTAACCCTAACCCTAACCCCTAACCCTAACCCTAACCCTAACCCATTTCTCCCCTGTAACTGTAACAAAGTGAGTGTAATACTATATAGATACATATATAGGAGAACACAGTAAACGTAACAAAGTGTGCAAAATAAAGCATATTCACGAGCATTCTAATGACCCACAGAGGTTCTCAAGCCTAACCCTAATGCATTTCTCCCACTCTAACTGTAACCAAGTGAGTGTAATACTATGTAGATATATATAGGAAAACGCAGTAAACGCAACAAAGTGAGCAAAATAATGCATATTCAAGAGCATTCTAATGACCCACAGAGTTTCTCAACCCTAATCCTAAACCCTATCCCTAACCCAAACCCATTTCTCCCCCGTAAGAGTAACAAAGTGATTGTAATACTCTCTATATATAGAAAAAAGCAGCAAACGTAACAAAGTGAGCAAAATAAAGCATGTTCAAGAGCATTCTAATGACCCACAGAGTTTCTCAAGCCTAACCCCTAACCCTAACCCTAACCCTAACCCTAACCCATTTCTCCCCCTGTAACTGTAACAAAGTGAGTGTAATACTATATATTTTTATATAAGAAAACACAGAAAATGTAACAAAGTGAGCAAAATAAACCATGTTTAAGTGCATTCTAATGACCCACAAAGGTTCTGCACCCTAACCCTAACTATAACCCTAGCCCTAACGCATTTCCCTGTCTGTGCCTGTAACAAAGTGAGTGTAATACTATATATATATAGGAAAACACAGTAAAGGTACCTAACTGAGCAAAATAAAGCATGTTCAAGAGCATTCTAATGACCCACAGATGTTCTCCACCCTAACCCTAACCCTAACACTAACCCTAACGCATTTCTCCCCCTGTAACTGTAACAAAGTGAGTGTAAAACTATATATATATATAGGTGTCGTGGTTTAAAACCAGGCAGACAGCTTGTTCACTCACTCCCCCCCTTCTTGCCCTCCCCCTACTCCCGGAGGGACAGAGGGGAGAACTGAAAATAATGCAAGTCCCACAGGTTCAGATAAGAACATTTTAGTAACTAAGGTATAACACAAATCACTACTGCTACCTCCAGTAATAAGAATGATAAAGGAAATAACAAGGGAAGAGAATACAACACCACATCACCAGCCGACTGAAAACTCGGCTCCCCCCAGCTCGACCAAGCACCGACCGATACCTCCTACAACCCTGCAGTCTCCCAGCCCTTCCGTCTCACTCCCAGTTACATCCTGGGCATGACGTGCTGTGGTATGGAATACCTCTTTCGCTAGCTTGGGTCAGGTGTCCTGTCTCTGCTTCCTCCCGGCTTCCCCTCCTCCGTGGCAGAGCATGAGGCTCAAAAGTCCTTGGCCAAACCAAAGCATCTCTATCAGCTCTGTTCCCACGCTGAAAGTCAAAACACTGCACTGTACCAGCTACCAAGAAGGAGAAAAATGACGGCTACTTCTGAAGCCAGGACAATAGGAAAACACAGTAAACGTAACGAAGTGAGAAAAATAAAGCATGTTCAAGAGCATTCTAATGACCCACAGAGGTTCTCAACCCTAACCCTAACCCTAACCCTAACCTTAACCCTAACCCTAACCCTAACACATTTGACCCCCTGTAACTGTAACAAAGTGAGTGTAATACGAAATATATACGCATATAGGAAAACACAGTAAACGTAACAAAGTGAGAAAAATAAAGCATGTTGAAGAGCATTCTAATGACCCACAGAGTTTCTCAACCCTAACCCTAACCCTAACCCAAACCCATTTCTCTCCCTGTAAGTGTAACAAAGTGAGCGTAATGCTATATATATATATATAAAAAAGCAGGAAACGTAACGAAGTGAGAAAAATAATGCATGTTCAAGAGCATTCTAATGACCCACAGAGGTTCTCTACCCTAACCCTAACCCTAACCCTAACGCCTAACCCTAACCCCTAACCCTAACCCTAACCCTAACCCTAACCCCTAACCCTAACCCTAACCCTAACCCTATCCCTAACCCAAACCCATTTCTCCCTCGTAAGAGTAACAAAGTGATTGTAATACTCTATGTATATAGAAAAAAGCAGTAAACGTAACAAAGTGAGCAAAATAAAGCATGTTCAAGAGCATTCTAATGACCCACAGAGTTTCTCAAGCCTAACCCTAATCCTAACCCTAATTCTAACCCTAACCCATTTCTCTCCCTGTAAGTGTAACAAAGTGAGCGTAATGCTATATATATATATAAAAAAGCAGTAAACGTAACGAAGTGAGAAAAATAATGCATGTTCAAGAGCATTCTAAAGACCCACAGAGGTTCTCAACCCTAACCCTAACCCTAACCCTAACCCCTAACCCTAACCCTAACCCTAACCCTAACCCTAACCCTAACCCATTTCTCCCCTGTAACTGTAACAAAGTGAGTGTAATACTATATAGATACATATATAGGAGAACACAGTAAACGTAACAAAGTGTGCAAAATAAAGCATATTCACGAGCATTCTAATGACCCACAGAGGTTCTCAAGCCTAACCCTAATGCATTTCTCCCACTCTAACTGTAACCAAGTGAGTGTAATACTATGTAGATATATATAGGAAAACGCAGTAAACGCAACAAAGTGAGCAAAATAATGCATATTCAAGAGCATTCTAATGACCCACAGAGTTTCTCAACCCTAATCCTAAACCCTATCCCTAACCCAAACCCATTTCTCCCCCGTAAGAGTAACAAAGTGATTGTAATACTCTATATATATAGAAAAAAGCAGTAAACGTAACAAAGTGAGCAAAATAAAGCATGTTCAAGAGCATTCTAATGACCCACAGAGTTTCTCAAGCCTAACCCTAATCCTAACCCTAATTCTAACCCTAACCCATTTCTCCCCCTGTAACTGTAACAAAGTGAGTGTAATACTATATATTTTTATATAAGAAAACACAGAAAATGTAACAAAGTGAGCAAAATAAACCATGTTTAAGTGCATTCTAATGACCCACAAAGGTTCTGCACCCTAACCCTAACTATAACCCTAGCCCTAACGCATTTCCCTGTCTGTGCCTGTAACAAAGTGAGTGTAATACTATATATATATAGGAAAACACAGTAAAGGTACCTAACTGAGCAAAATAAAGCATGTTCAAGAGCATTCTAATGACCCACAGATGTTCTCCACCCTAACCCTAACACTAACCCTAACGCATTTCTCCCCCTGTAACTGTAACAAAGTGAGTGTAAAACTATATATATATATATAGGTGTCGTGGTTTAAAACCAGGCAGACAGCTTGTTCACTCACTCCCCCCCTTCTTGCCCTCCCCCTACTCCCGGAGGGACAGAGGGGAGAACTGAAAATAATGCAAGTCCCACAGGTTCAGATAAGAACATTTTAGTAACTAAGGTATAACACAAATCACTACTGCTACCTCCAGTAATAAGAATGATAAAGGAAATAACAAGGGAAGAGAATACAACACCTCATCACCAGCCGACTGAAAACTCGGCTCCCCCCAGCCCGACCAAGCACCGACCGATACCTCCTACAACCCTGCAGTCTCCCAGCCCTTCCGTCTCACTCCCAGTTACATCCTGGGCATGACGTGCTGTGGTATGGAATACCTCTTTCGCTAGCTTGGGTCAGGTGTCCTGTCTCTGCTTCCTCCCGGCTTCCCCTCCTCCGTGGCAGAGCATGAGGCTCAAAAGTCCTTGGCCAAACCAAAGCATCTCGATCAGCTCTGTTCCCACGCTGAAAGTCAAAACACTGCACTGTACCAGCTACCAAGAAGGAGAAAAATGACGGCTACTTCTGAAGCCAGGACAATAGGAAAACACAGTAAACGTAACGAAGTGAGAAAAATAAAGCATGTTCAAGAGCATTCTAATGACCCACAGAGGTTCTCAACCCTAACCCTAACGCTAACCCTAACCTTAACCCTAACCCTAACCCTAACACATTTGACCCCCTGTAACTGTAACAAAGTGAGTGTAATACGAAATATATACGCATATAGGAAAACACAGTAAACGTAACAAAGTGAGAAAAATAAAGCATGTTGAAGAGCATTCTAATGACCCACAGAGTTTCTCAACCCTAACCCTAACCCTAACCCAAACCCATTTCTCTCCCTGTAAGTGTAACAAAGTGAGCGTAATGCTATATATATATATATAAAAAAGCAGTAAACGCAACGAAGTGAGAAAAATAATGCATGTTCAAGAGCATTCTAATGACCCACAGAGGTTCTCAACCCTAACCCTAACCCTAACCCTAACCCTAACGCCTAACCCTAACCCCTAACCCTAACCCTAACCCTAACCCTAACCCCTAACCCTAACCCTAACCCTAACCCCTAACCCTAACCCTAACCCTAACCCTAACCCCTAACCCTAACCCTAAACCTAACCCTATCCCTAACCCCTAACCCTAACCCTAACCCTAACCCTATCCCTAACCCAAACCCTAACCCTATCCCTAACCCAAACCCATTTCTCCCCCGTAAGAGTAACAAAGTGATTGTAATACTCTATGTATATAGAAAAAAGCAGTAAACGTAACAAAGTGAGCAAAATAAAGCATGTTCAAGAGCATTCTAATGACCCACAGAGTTTCTCAAGCCTAACCCTAATCCTAACCCTAATTCTAACCCTAACCCATTTCTCTCCCTGTAAGTGTAACAAAGTGAGCGTAATGCTATATATATATATATAAAAAAGCAGTAAACGTAACGAAGTGAGAAAAATAATGCATGTTCAAGAGCATTCTAATGACCCACAGAGGTTCTCAACCCTAACCCTAACCCTAACCCTAACCCTAACCCCTAACCCTAACCCTAACCCTAACCCTAACCCTAACCCTAACCCTAACCCATTTCTCCCCTGTAACTGTAACAAAGTGAGTGTAATACTATATAGATACATATATAGGAGAACACAGTAAATGTAACAAAGTGTGCAAAATAAAGCATATTCACGAGCATTCTAATGACCCACAGAGGTTCTCAAGCCTAACCCTAATGCATTTCTCCCACTCTAACTGTAACCAAGTGAGTGTAATACTATGTAGATATATATAGGAAAACGCAGTAAACGCAACAAAGTGAGCAAAATAATGCATATTCAAGAGCATTCTAATGACCCACAGAGTTTCTCAACCCTAATCCTAAACCCTATCCCTAACCCAAACCCATTTCTCCCCCGTAAGAGTAGCAAAGTGATTGTAATACTCTATATATATAGAAAAAAGCAGTAAACGTAACAAAGTGAGCAAAATAAAGCATGTTCAAGAGCATTCTAATGACCCACAGAGTTTCTCAAGCCTAACCCTAATCCTAACCCTAATTCTAACCCTAACCCATTTCTCCCCCTGTAACTGTAACAAAGTGAGTGTAATACTATATATTTTTATATAAGAAAACACAGAAAATGTAACAAAGTGAGCAAAATAAACCATGTTTAAGTGCATTCTAATGACCCACAAAGGTTCTGCACCCAAACCCTAACTATAACCCTAGCCCTAACGCATTTCCCTGTCTGTGCCTGTAACAAAGTGAGTGTAATACTATATATATATAGGAAAACACAGTAAAGGTACCTAACTGAGCAAAATAAAGCATGTTCAAGAGCATACTAATGACCCACAGATGTTCTCCACCCTAACCCTAACCCTAACACTAACCCTAACACATTTCTCCCCCTGTAACTGTAACAAAGTGAGTGTAAAACTATATATATATATATAGGTGTCGTGGTTTAAAACCAGGCAGACAGCTTGTTCACTCACTCCCCCCCTTCTTGCCCTCCCCCTACTCCCGGAGGGACAGAGGGGAGAACTGAAAATAATGCAAGTCCCACAGGTTCAGATAAGAACATTTTAGTAACTAAGGTATAACACAAATCACTACTGCTACCTCCAGTAATAAGAATGATAAAGGAAATAACAAGGGAAGAGAATACAACACCTCATCACCAGCCGACTGAAAACTCGGCTCCCCCCAGCCCGACCAAGCACCGACCGATACCTCCTACAACCCTGCAGTCTCCCAGCCCTTCCGTCTCACTCCCAGTTACATCCTGGGCATGACGTGCCGTGGTATGGAATACCTCTTTCGCTAGCTTGGGTCAGGTGTCCTGTCTCTGCTTCCTCCCGGCTTCCCCTCCTCCGTGGCAGAGCATGAGGCTCAAAAGTCCTTGGCCAAACCAAAGCATCTCTATCAGCTCTGTTCCCACGCTGAAAGTCAAAACACTGCACTGTACCAGCTACCAAGAAGGAGAAAAATGACGGCTACTTCTGAAGCCAGGACAATAGGAAAACACAGTAAACGTAACGAAGTGAGAAAAATAAAGCATGTTCAAGAGCATTCTAATGACCCACAGAGGTTCTCAACCCTAACCCTAACCCTAACCCTAACCTTAACCCTAACCCTAACCCTAACACATTTGACCCCCTGTAACTGTAACAAAGTGAGTGTAATACGAAATATATACGCATATAGGAAAACACAGTAAACGTAACAAAGTGAGAAAAATAAAGCATGTTGAAGAGCATTCTAATGACCCACAGAGTTTCTCAACCCTAACCCTAACCCTAACCCAAACCCATTTCTCTCCCTGTAAGTGTAACAAAGTGAGCGTAATGCTATATATATATATATAAAAAAGCAGTAAACGTAACGAAGTGAGAAAAATAATGCATGTTCAAGAGCATTCTAATGACCCACAGAGGTTCTCAACCCTAACCCTAACCCTAACCCGAACCCTAACCCTAACCCCTAACCCTAACCCTAACCCTAACCCTATCCCTAACCCAAACCCATTTCTCCCCCGTAAGAGTAACAAAGTGATTGTAATACTCTATGTATATAGAAAAAAGCAGTAAACGTAACAAAGTGAGCAAAATAAAGCATGTTCAAGAGCATTCTAATGACCCACAGAGTTTCTCAAGCCTAACCCTAATCCTAACCCTAATTCTAACCCTAACCCATTTCTCTCCCTGTAAGTGTAACAAAGTGAGCGTAATGCTATATATATATATATAAAAAAGCAGTAAACGTAACGAAGTGAGAAAAATAATGCATGTTCAAGAGCATTCTAATGACCCACAGAGGTTCTCTACCCTAACCCTAACCCTAACCCTAACCCTAACGCCTAACCCTAACCCTAACGCCTAACCCTAACCCCTAACCCTAACCCTAACCCTAACCCCTAACCCTAACCTTAACCCTAACCCTATCCCTAACCCAAACCCTAACCCTAACCCTAACCCCTAACCCTAACCCTAACCCTAACCCCTAACCCTAACCCTAACCGTAACCCTAACCCATTTCTCCCCTGTAACTGTAACAAAGTGAGTGTAATACTATATAGATACATATATAGGAGAACACAGTAAACGTAACAAAGTGTGCAAAATAAAGCATATTCACGAGCATTCTAATGACCCACAGAGGTTCTCAAGCCTAACCCTAATGCATTTCTCCCACTCTAACTGTAACCAAGTGAGTGTAATACTATGTAGATATATATAGGAAAACGCAGTAAACGCAACAAAGTGAGCAAAATAATGCATATTCAAGAGCATTCTAATGACCCACAGAGTTTCTCAACCCTAATCCTAAACCCTATCCCTAACCCAAACCCATTTCTCCCCCGTAAGAGTAACAAAGTGATTGTAATACTCTATATATATAGAAAAAAGCAGTACACGTAACAAAGTGAGCAAAATAAAGCATGTTCAAGAGCATTCTAATGACCCACAGAGTTTCTCAAGCCTAACCCTAATCCTAACCCTAATTCTAACCCTAACCCATTTCTCCCCCTGTAACTGTAACAAAGTGAGTGTAATACGAAATATATACGCATATAGGAAAACACAGTAAACGTAACAAAGTGAGAAAAATAAAGCATGTTGAAGAGCATTCTAATGACCCACAGAGTTTCTCAACCCTAACCCTAACCCTAACCCAAACCCATTTCTCTCCCTGTAAGTGTAACAAAGTGAGCGTAATGCTATATATATATATATAAAAAAGCAGTAAACGTAACGAAGTGAGAAAAATAATGCATGTTCAAGAGCATTCTAATGACCCACAGAGGTTCTCTACCCTAACCCTAACCCTAACCCTAACGCCTAACCCTAACCCCTAACCCTAACCCCTAACCCTAACCTTAACCCTAACCCTATCCCTAACCCAAACCCATTTCTCCCCCGTAAGAGTAACAAAGTGATTGTAATACTCTATGTATATAGAAAAAAGCAGTAAACGTAACAAAGTGAGCAAAATAAAGCATGTTCAAGAGCATTCTAATGACCCACAGAGTTTCTCAAGCCTAACCCTAATCCTAACCCTAATTCTAACCCTAACCCATTTCTCTCCCTGTAAGTGTAACAAAGTGAGCGTAATGCTATATATATATATATAAAAAAGCAGTAAACGTAACGAAGTGAGAAAAATAATGCATGTTCAAGAGCATTCTAATGACCCACAGAGGTTCTCAACCCTAACCCTAACCCTAACCCTAACCCTAACCCCTAACCCTAACCCTAACCCCTAACCCTAACCCTAACCCTAACCCAAACCCTAACCCATTTCTCCCCTGTAACTGTAGCAAAGTGAGTGTAATACTATATAGGTACATATATAGGAGAACACAGTAAACGTAACAAAGTGTGCAAAATAAAGCATATTCACGAGCATTCTAATGACCCACAGAGGTTCTCAAGCCTAACCCTAATGCATTTCTCCCACTCTAACTGTAACCAAGTGAGTGTAATACTATGTAGATATATATAGGAAAACGCAGTAAACGCAACAAAGTGAGCAAAATAATGCATATTCAAGAGCATTCTAATGACCCACAGAGTTTCTCAACCCTAATCCTAAACCCTATCCCTAACCCAAACCCATTTCTCCCCCGTAAGAGTAACAAAGTGATTGCAATACTCTATATATATAGAAAAAAGCAGTAAACGTAACAAAGTGAGCAAAATAAAGCATGTTCAAGAGCATTCTAATGACCCACAGAGTTTCTCAAGCCTAACCCTAATCCTAACCCTAATTCTAACCCTAACCCATTTCTCCCCCTGTAACTGTAACAAAGTGAGTGTAATACTATATATTTTTATATAAGAAAACACAGAAAATGTAACAAAGTGAGCAAAATAAACCATGTTTAAGTGCATTCTAATGACCCACAAAGGTTCTGCACCCTAACCCTAACTATAACCCTAGCCCTAACGCATTTCCCTGTCTGTGCCTGTAACAAAGTGAGTGTAATACTATATATATATAGGAAAACACAGTAAAGGTACCTAACTGAGCAAAATAAAGCATGTTCAAGAGCATTCTAATGACCCACAGATGTTCTCCACCCTAACCCTAACCCTAACACTAACCCTAACGCATTTCTCCCCTTTTAACTGTAACAAAGTGAGTGTAAAACTATATATATATATATAGGTGTCGTGGTTTAAAACCAGGCAGACAGCTTGTTCACTCACTCCCCCCCTTCTTGCCCTCCCCCTACTCCCGGAGGGACAGAGGGGAGAACTGAAAATAATGCAAGTCCCACAGGTTCAGATAAGAACATTTTAGTAACTAAGGTATAACACAAATCACTACTGCTACCTCCAGTAATAAGAATGATAAAGGAAATAACAAGGGAAGAGAATACAACACCTCATCACCAGCCGACTGAAAACTCGGCTCCCCCCAGCCCGACCAAGCACCGACAGATACCTCCTACAACCCTGCAGTCTCCCAGCCCTTCCGTCTCACTCCCAGTTACATCCTGGGCATGACGTGCTGTGGTATGGAATACCTCTTTCGCTAGCTTGGGTCAGGTGACCTGTCTCTGCTTCCTCCCGGCTTCCCCTCCTCCGTGGCAGAGCATGAGGCTCAAAAGTCCTTGGCCAAACCAAAGCATCTCTATCAGCTCTGTTCCCACGCTGAAAGTCAAAACACTGAACTGTACCAGCTACCAAGAAGGAGAAAAATGACGGCTACTTCTGAAGCCAGGACAATAGGAAAACACAGTAAACGTAATGAAGTGAGAAAAATAAAGCATGTTCAAGAGCATTCTAATGACCCACAGAGGTTCTCAACCCTAACCCTAACCCTAACCCTAACCCTAACCTTAACCCTAACCCTAACCCTAACACATTTGACCCCCTGTAACTGTAACAAAGTGAGTGTAATACGAAATATATACGCATATAGGAAAACACAGTAAACGTAACAAAGTGAGAAAAATAAAGCATGTTGAAGAGCATTCTAATGACCCACAGAGTTTCTCAACCCTAACCCTAACCCTAACCCAAACCCATTTCTCTCCCTGTAAGTGTAACAAAGTGAGCGTAATGCTATATATATATATATAAAAAAGCAGTAAACGTAACGAAGTGAGAAAAATAATGCATGTTCAAGAGCATTCTAATGACCCACAGAGGTTCTCTACCCTAACCCTAACCCTAACCCTAACCCTAACGCCTAACCCTAACCCCTAACCCTAACCCTAACCCTAACCCCTAACCCTAACCTTAACCCTAACCCTATCCCTAACCCAAACCCATTTCTCCCCCGTAAGAGTAACAAAGTGATTGTAATACTCTATGTATATAGAAAAAAGCAGTAAACGTAACAAAGTGAGCAAAATAAAGCATGTTCAAGAGCATTCTAATGACCCACAGAGTTTCTCAAGCCTAACCCTAATCCTAACCCTAATTCTAACCCTAACCCATTTCTCCCCCTGTAACTGTAACAAAGTGAGTGTAATACTATATATATATAGAAAAACACAGTAAAGGTACCTAACTGAGCAAAATAAAGCATGTTCAAGAGCATTCTAATGACCCACAGATGTTCTCCACCCTAACCCTAACCCTAACACTAACCCTAACGCATTTCTCCCCCTGTAACTGTAACAAAGTGAGTGTAAAACTATATATATATATATAGGTGTCGTGGTTTAAAACCAGGCAGACAGCTTGTTCACTCACTCCCCCCCTTCTTGCCCTCCCCCTACTCCCGGAGGGACAGAGGGGAGAACTGAAAATAATGCAAGTCCCACAGGTTCAGATAAGAACATTTTAGTAACTAAGGTATAACACAAATCACTACTGCTACCTCCAGTAATAAGAATGATAAAGGAAATAACAAGGGAAGAGAATACAACACCTCATCACCAGCCGACTGAAAACTCGGCTCCCCCCAGCCCAACCAAGCACCGACCGATACCTCCTACAACCCTGCAGTCTCCCAGCCCTTCCGTCTCACTCCCAGTTACATCCTGGGCATGACGTGCTGTGGTATGGAATACCTCTTTCGCTAGCTTGGGTCAGGTGTCCTGTCTCTGCTTCCTCCCGGCTTCCCCTCCTCCGTGGCAGAGCATGAGGCTCAAAAGTCCTTGGCCAAACCAAAGCATCTCTATCAGCTCTGTTCCCACGCTGAAAGTCAAAACACTGCACTGTACCAGCTACCAAGAAGGAGAAAAATGACGGCTACTTCTGAAGCCAGGACAATAGGAAAACACAGTAAACGTAACGAAGTGAGAAAAATAAAGCATGTTCAAGAGCATTCTAATGACCCACAGAGGTTCTCAACCCTAACCCTAACCCTAACCTTAACCCTAACCCTAACCCTAACACATTTGACCCCCTGTAACTGTAACAAAGTGAGTGTAATACGAAATATATACGCATATAGGAAAACACAGTAAACGTAACAAAGTGAGAAAAATAAAGCATGTTGAAGAGCATTCTAATGACCCACAGAGTTTCTCAACCCTAACCCTAACCCTAACCCAAACCCATTTCTCTCCCTGTAAGTGTAACAAAATGAGCGTAATGCTATATATATATATATAAAAAAGCAGTAAACGTAACGAAGTGAGAAAAATAATGCATGTTCAAGAGCATTCTAATGACCCACAGAGGTTCTCTACCCTAACCCTAACCCTAACCCTAACGCCTAAACCTAACCCCTAACCCTAACCCTAACCCTAACCCTAACCCTAACCCCTAACCCTAACCCTAACCCTAACCCAATCCCTAACCCAAACCCATTTCTCCCCCGTAAGAGTAACAAAGTGATTGTAATACTCTATGTATGTAGAAAAAAGCAGTAAACGTAACAAAGTGAGCAAAATAAAGCATGTTCAAGAGCATTCTAATGACCCACAGAGTTTCTCAAGCCTAACCCTAATCCTAACCCTAATTCTAACCCTAACCCATTTCTCTCCCTGTAAGTGTAACAAAGTGAGCGTAATGCTATATATATATATAAAAAAAAGCAGTAAACGTAACGAAGTGAGAAAAATAATGCATGTTCAAGAGCATTCTAATGACCCACAGAGGTTCTCAACCCTAACCCTAACCCTAACCCTAACCCTAACCCTAACCCCTAACCCTAACCCTAACCCTAACCCTAACCCTAACCCCTAACCCTAACCCTAACCCTAACCCTAACCCTAACCCATTTCTCCCCTGTAACTGTAACAAAGTGAGTGTAATACTATATAGATACATATATAGGAGAACACAGTAAACGTAACAAAGTGTGCAAAATAAAGCATATTCACGAGCATTCTAATGACCCACAGAGGTTTTCAAGCCTAACCCTAATGCATTTCTCCCACTCTAACTGTAACCAAGTGAGTGTAATACTATGTAGATATATATAGGAAAACGCAGTAAACGCAACAAAGTGAGCAAAATAATGCATATTCAAGAGCATTCTAATGACCCACAGAGTTTCTCAACCCTAATCCTAAACCCTATCCCTAACCCAAACCCATTTCTCCCCCGTAAGAGTAACAAAGTGATTGTAATACTCTATATATATAGAAAAAAGCAGTAAACGTAACAAAGTGAGCAAAATAAAGCATGTTCAAGTGCATTCTAATGACCCACAGAGTTTCTCAAGCCTAACCCTAATCCTAACCCTAATTCTAACCCTAACCCATTTCTCCCCCTGTAACTGTAACAAAGTGAGTGTAATACTATATATTTTTAAATAAGAAAACACAGAAAATGTAACAAAGTGAGCAAAATAAACCATGTTTAAGTGCATTCTAATGACCCACAAAGGTTCTGCACCCTAACCCTAACTATAACCCTAGCCCTAACGCATTTCCCTGTCTGTGCCTGTAACAAAGTGAGTGTAATACTATATATATATAGGAAAACACAGTAAAGGTACCTAACTGAGCAAAATAAAGCATGTTCAAGAGCATTCTAATGACCCACAGATGTTCTCCACCCTAACCCTAACCCTAACACTAACCCTAACGCATTTCTCCCCCTGTAACTGTAACAAAGTGAGTGTAAAACTATATATATATATATAGGTGTCGTGGTTTAAAACCAGGCAGACAGCTTGTTCACTCACTCCCCCCCTTCTTGCCCTCCCCCTACTCCCGGAGGGACAGAGGGGAGAACTGAAAATAATGCAAGTCCCACAGGTTCAGATAAGAACATTTTAGTAACTAAGGTATAACACAAATCACTACTGCTACCTCCAGTAATAAGAATGATAAAGGAAATAACAAGGGAAGAGAATACAACACCTCATCACCAGCCGACTGAAAACTCGGCTCCCCCCAGCCCGACCAAGCACCGACCGATACCTCCTACAACCCTGCAGTCTCCCAGCCCTTCCGTCTCACTCCCAGTTACATCCTGGGCATGACGTGCTGTGGTATGGAATACCTCTTTCGCTAGCTTGGGTCAGGTGTCCTGTCTCTGCTTCCTCCCGGCTTCCCCTCCTCCGTGGCAGAGCATGAGGCTCAAAAGTCCTTGGCCAAACCAAAGCATCTCTATCAGCTCTGTTCCCACGCTGAAAGTCAAAACACTGCACTGTACCAGCTACCAAGAAGGAGAAAAATGACGGCTACTTCTGAAGCCAGGACAATAGGAAAACACAGTAAACGTAACGAAGTGAGAAAGATAAAGCATGTTCAAGAGCATTCTAATGACCCACAGAGGTTCTCAACCCTAACCCTAACCCTAACCCTAACCCTAACCTTAACCCTAACACATTTGACCCCCTGTAACTGTAACAAAGTGAGTGTAATACGAAATATATACGCATATAGGAAAACACAGTAAACGTAACAAAGTGAGAAAAATAAAGCATGTTGAAGAGCATTCTAATGACCCACAGAGTTTCTCAACCCTAACCCTAACCCTAACCCAAACCCATTTCTCTCCCTGTAAGTGTAACAAAGTGAGCGTAATGCTATATATATATATATAAAAAAGCAGTAAACGTAACGAAGTGAGAAAAATAATGCATGTTCAAGAGCATTCTAATGACCCACAGAGGTTCTCTACCCTAACCCTAACCCTAACCCTAACGCCTAACCCTAACCCCTAACCCTAACCCTAACCCTAACCCCTAACCCTAACCCTAACCCTAACCCTATCCCTAACCCAAACCCATTTCTCCCCCGTAAGAGTAACAAAGTGATTGTAATACTCTATGTATATAGAAAAAAGCAGTAAACGTAACAAAGTGAGCAAAATAAAGCATGTTCAAGAGCATTCTAATGACCCACAGAGTTTCTCAAGCCTAACCCTAATCCTAACCCTAATTCTAACCCTAACCCATTTCTCTCCCTGTAAGTGTAACAAAGTGAGCGTAATGCTATATATATATATAAAAAAGCAGTAAACGTAACGAAGTGAGAAAAATAATGCATGTTCAAGAGCATTCTAATGACCCACAGAGGTTCTCAACCCTAACCCTAACCCTAACCCTAACCCTAACCCCTAACCCTAACCCTAACCCCTAACCCTAACCCTAACCCTAACCCTAACCCTAACCCATTTCTCCCCTGTAACTGTAACAAAGTGAGTGTAATACTATATAGATACATATATAGGAGAACACAGTAAACGTAACAAAGTGTGCAAAATAAAGCATATTCACGAGCATTCTAATGACCCACAGAGGTTCTCAAGCCTAACCCTAATGCATTTCTCCCACTCTAACTGTAACCAAGTGAGTGTAATACTATGTAGATATATATAGGAAAACGCAGTAAACGCAACAAAGTGAGCAAAATAATGCATATTCAAGAGCATTCTAATGACCCACAGAGTTTCTCAACCCTAATCCTAAACCCTATCCCTAACCCAAACCCATTTCTCCCCCGTAAGAGTAACAAAGTGATTGTAATACTCTATATATATAGAAAAAAGCAGTAAACGTAACAAAGTGAGCAAAATAAAGCATGTTCAAGTGCATTCTAATGACCCACAGAGTTTCTCAAGCCTAACCCTAATCCTAACCCTAATTCTAACCCTAACCCATTTCTCCCCCTGTAACTGTAACAAAGTGAGTGTAATACTATATATTTTTAAATAAGAAAACACAGAAAATGTAACAAAGTGAGCAAAATAAACCATGTTTAAGTGCATTCTAAAGACCCACAAAGGTTCTGCACCCTAACCCTAACTATAACCCTAGCCCTAACGCATTTCCCTGTCTGTGCCTGTAACAAAGTGAGTGTAATACTATATATATATAGGAAAACACAGTAAAGGTACCTAACTGAGCAAAATAAAGCATGTTCAAGAGCATTCTAATGACCCACAGATGTTCTCCACCCTAACCCTAACCCTAACACTAACCCTAACGCATTTCTCCCCCTGTAACTGTAACAAAGTGAGTGTAAAACTATATATATATATATAGGTGTCGTGGTTTAAAACCAGGCAGACAGCTTGTTCACTCACTCCCCCCCTTCTTGCCCTCCCCCTACTCCCGGAGGGACAGAGGGGAGAACTGAAAATAATGCAAGTCCCACAGGTTCAGATAAGAACATTTTAGTAACTAAGGTATAACACAAATCACTACTGCTACCTCCAGTAATAAGAATGATAAAGGAAATAACAAGGGAAGAGAATACAACACCTCATCACCAGCCGACTGAAAACTCGGCTCCCCCCAGCCCGACCAAGCACCGACCGATACCTCCTACAACCCTGCAGTCTCCCAGCCCTTCCGTCTCACTCCCAGTTACATCCTGGGCATGACGTGCTGTGGTATGGAATACCTCTTTCGCTAGCTTGGGTCAGGTGTCCTGTCTCTGCTTCCTCCCGGCTTCCCCTCCTCCGTGGCAGAGCATGAGGCTCAAAAGTCCTTGGCCAAACCAAAGCATCTCTATCAGCTCTGTTCCCACGCTGAAAGTCAAAACACTGCACTGTACCAGCTACCAAGAAGGAGAAAAATGACGGCTACTTCTGAAGCCAGGACAATAGGAAAACACAGTAAACGTAACGAAGTGAGAAAAATAAAGCATGTTCAAGAGCATTCTAATGACCCACAGAGGTTCTCAACCCTAACCCTAACCCTAACCCTAACCCTAACCTTAACCCTAACCCTAACCCTAACACATTTGACCCCCTGTAACTGTAACAAAGTGAGTGTAATACGAAATATATACGCATATAGGAAAACACAGTAAACGTAACAAAGTGAGAAAAATAAAGCATGTTGAAGAGCATTCTAATGACCCACAGAGTTTCTCAACCCTAACCCTAACCCTAACCCAAACCCATTTCTCTCCCTGTAAGTGTAACAAAGTGAGCGTAATGCTATATATATATATATAAAAAAGCAGTAAACGTAACGAAGTGAGAAAAATAATGCATGTTCAAGAGCATTCTAATGACCCACAGAGGTTCTCTACCCTAACCCTAACCCTAACCCTAACCCTAACGCCTAACCCTAACCCCTAACCCTAACCCTAACCCTAACCCCTAACCCTAACCCTAACCCTAACCCTATCCCTAACCCAAACCCATTTCTCCCCCGTAAGAGTAACAAAGTGATTGTAATACTCTATGTATATAGAAAAAAGCAGTAAACGTAACAAAGTGAGCAAAATAAAGCATGTTCAAGAGCATTCTAATGACCCACAGAGTTTCTCAAGCCTAACCCTAATCCTAACCCTAATTCTAACCCTAACCCATTTCTCTCCCTGTAAGTGTAACAAAGTGAGCGTAATGCTATATATATATATAAAAAAGCAGTAAACGTAACGAAGTGAGAAAAATAATGCATGTTCAAGAGCATTCTAATGACCCACAGAGGTTCTCAACCCTAACCCTAACCCTAACCCTAACCCTAACGCCTAACCCTAACCCTAACCCCTAACCCTAACCCTAACCCTAACCCTAACCCTAACCCATTTCTCCCCTGTAACTGTAACAAAGTGAGTGTAATACTATATAGATACATATATAGGAGAACACAGTAAACGTAACAAAGTGTGCAAAATAAAGCATATTCACGAGCATTCTAATGACCCACAGAGGTTCTCAAGCCTAACCCTAATGCATTTCTCCCACTCTAACTGTAACCAAGTGAGTGTAATACTATGTAGATATATATAGGAAAACGCAGTAAACGCAACAAAGTGAGCAAAATAATGCATATTCAAGAGCATTCTAATGACCCACAGAGTTTCTCAACCCTAATCCTAAACCCTATCCCTAACCCAAACCCATTTCTCCCCCGTAAGAGTAACAAAGTGATTGTAATACTCTATATATATAGAAAAAAGCAGTAAACGTAACAAAGTGAGCAAAATAAAGCATGTTCAAGTGCATTCTAATGACCCACAGAGTTTCTCAAGCCTAACCCTAATCCTAACCCTAATTCTAACCCTAACCCATTTCTCCCCCTGTAACTGTAACAAAGTGAGTGTAATACTATATATTTTTAAATAAGAAAACACAGAAAATGTAACAAAGTGAGCAAAATAAACCATGTTTAAGTGCATTCTAATGACCCACAAAGGTTCTGCACCCTAACCCTAACTATAACCCTAGCCCTAACGCATTTCCCTGTCTGTGCCTGTAACAAAGTGAGTGTAATACTATATATATATAGGAAAACACAGTAAAGGTACCTAACTGAGCAAAATAAAGCATGTTCAAGAGCATTCTAATGACCCACAGATGTTCTCCACCCTAACCCTAACCCTAACACTAACCCTAATGCATTTCTCCCCTGTAACTGTAACAAAGTGAGTGTAAAACTATATATATATATATAGGTGTCGTGGTTTAAAACCAGGCAGACAGCTTGTTCACTCACTCCCCCCCTTCTTGCCCTCCCCCTACTCCCGGAGGGACAGAGGGGAGAACTGAAAATAATGCAAGTCCCACAGGTTCAGATAAGAACATTTTAGTAACTAAGGTATAACACAAATCACTACTGCTACCTCCAGTAATAAGAATGATAAAGGAAATAACAAGGGAAGAGAATACAACACCTCATCACCAGCCGACTGAAAACTCGGCTCCCCCCAGCCCGACCAAGCACCGACCGATACCTCCTACAACCCTGCAGTCTCCCAGCCCTTCCGTCTCACTCCCAGTTACATCCTGGGCATGACGTGCTGTGGTATGGAATACCTCTTTCGCTAGCTTGGGTCAGGTGTCCTGTCTCTGCTTCCTCCCGGCTGCCCCTCCTCCGTGGCAGAGCATGAGGCTCAAAAGTCCTTGGCCAAACCAAAGCATCTCTATCAGCTCTGTTCCCACGCTGAAAGTCAAAACACTGCACTGTACCAGCTACCAAGAAGGAGAAAAATGACGGCTACTTCTGAAGCCAGGACAATAGGAAAACACAGTAAACGTAACGAAGTGAGAAAAATAAAGCATGTTCAAGAGCATTCTAATGACCCACAGAGGTTCTCAACCCTAACCCTAACCCTAACCCTAACCTTAACCCTAACCCTAACCCTAACACATTTGACCCCCTGTAACTGTAACAAAGTGAGTGTAATACGAAATATATACGCATATAGGAAAACACAGTAAACGTAACAAAGTGAGAAAAATAAAGCATGTTGAAGAGCATTCTAATGACCCACAGAGTTTCTCAACCCTAACACTAACCCTAACCCAAACCCATTTCTCTCCCTGTAAGTGTAACAAAGTGAGCGTAATGCTATATATATATATATAAAAAAGCAGTAAACGTAACGAAGTGAGAAAAATAATGCATGTTCAAGAGCATTCTAATGACCCACAGAGGTTCTCTACCCTAACCCTAACCCTAACCCTAACCCTAACGCCTAACCCTAACCCCTAACCCTAACCCTAACCCTAACCCTAACCCCTAACCCTAACCCTAACCCTAACCCTATCCCTAACCCAAACCCATTTCTCCCCCGTAAGAGTAACAAAGTGATTGTAATACTCTATGTATATAGAAAAAAGCAGTAAACGTAACAAAGTGAGCAAAATAAAGCATGTTCAAGAGCATTCTAATGACCCACAGAGTTTCTCAAGCCTAACCCTAATCCTAACCCTAATTCTAACCCTAACCCATTTCTCTCCCTGTAAGTGTAACAAAGTGAGCGTAATGCTATATATATATATAAAAAAAAGCAGTAAACGTAACGAAGTGAGAAAAATAATGCATGTTCAAGAGCATTATAATGACCCACAGAGGTTCTCAACCCTAACCCTAACCCTAACCCTAACCCCTAACCCTAACCCTAACCCTAACCCTAACCCTAACCCTAACACATTTGACCCCCTGTAACTGTAACAAAGTGAGTGTAATACGAAATATATACGCATATAGGAAAACACAGTAAACGTAACAAAGTGAGAAAAATAAAGCATGTTGAAGAGCATTCTAATGACCCACAGAGTTTCTCAACCCTAACCCTAACCCTAACCCAAACCCATTTCTCTCCCTGTAAGTGTAACAAAGTGAGCGTAATGCTATATATATATATATAAAAAAGCAGTAAACGTAACGAAGTGAGAAAAATAATGCATGTTCAAGAGCATTCTAATGACCCACAGAGGTTCTCTACCCTAACCCTAACCCTAACCCTAACCCTAACGCCTAACCCTAACCCCTAACCCTAACCCTAACCCTAACCCCTAACCCTAACCCTAACCCTATCCCTAACCCAAACCCATTTCTGCCCCGTAAGAGTAACAAAGTGATTGTAATACTCTATGTATATAGAAAAAAGCAGTAAACGTAACAAAGTGAGCAAAATAAAGCATGTTCAAGAGCATTCTAATGACCCACAGAGTTTCTCAAGCCTAACCCTAATCCTCACCCTAATTCTAACCCTAACCCATTTCTCTCCCTGTAAGTGTAACAAAGTGAGCGTAATGCTATATATATATATAAAAAAGCAGTAAACGTAACGAAGTGAGAAAAATAATGCATGTTCAAGAGCATTCTAATGACCCACAGAGGTTCTCAACCCTAACCCTAACCCTAACCCTAACCCTAACCCCTAACCCTAACCCTAACCCCTAACCCTAACCCTAACCCTAACCCTAACCCATTTCTCCCCTGTAACTGTAACAAAGTGAGTGTAATACTATATAGATACATATATAGGAGAACACAGTAAACGTAACAAAGTGTGCAAAATAAAGCATATTCACGAGCATTCTAATGACCCACAGAGGTTCTCAAGCCTAACCCTAATGCATTTCTCCCACTCTAACTGTAACCAAGTGAGTGTAATACTATGTAGATATATATAGGAAAACGCAGTAAACGCAACAAAGTGAGCAAAATAATGCATATTCAAGAGCATTCTAATGACCCACAGAGTTTCTCAACCCTAATCCTAAACCCTATCCCTAACCCAAACCCATTTCTCCCCCGTAAGAGTAACAAAGTGATTGTAATACTCTATATATATAGAAAAAAGCAGTAAACGTAACAAAGTGAGCAAAATAAAGCATGTTCAAGTGCATTCTAATGACCCACAGAGTTTCTCAAGCCTAACCCTAATCCTAACCCTAATTCTAACCCTAACCCATTTCTCCCCCTGTAACTGTAACAAAGTGAGTGTAATACTATATATTTTTAAATAAGAAAACACAGAAAATGTAACAAAGTGAGCAAAATAAACCATGTTTAAGTGCATTCTAATGACCCACAAAGGTTCTGCACCCTAACCCTAACTATAACCCTAGCCCTAACGCATTTCCCTGTCTGTGCCTGTAACAAAGTGAGTGTAATACTATATATATATAGGAAAACACAGTAAAGGTACCTAACTGAGCAAAATAAAGCATGTTCAAGAGCATTCTAATGACCCACAGATGTTCTCCACCCTAACCCTAACCCTAACACTAACCCTAACGCATTTCTCCCCCTGTAACTGTAACAAAGTGAGTGTAAAACTATATATATATATATAGGTGTCGTGGTTTAAAACCAGGCAGACAGCTTGTTCACTCACTCCCCCCCTTCTTGCCCTCCCCCTACTCCCGGAGGGACAGAGGGGAGAACTGAAAATAATGCAAGTCCCACAGGTTCAGATAAGAACATTTTAGTAACTAAGGTATAACACAAATCACTACTGCTACCTCCAGTAATAAGAATGATAAAGGAAATAACAAGGGAAGAGAATACAACACCTCATCACCAGCCGACTGAAAACTCGGCTCCCCCCAGCCCGACCAAGCACCGACCGATACCTCCTACAACCCTGCAGTCTCCCAGCCCTTCCGTCTCACTCCCAGTTACATCCTGGGCATGACGTGCTGTGGTATGGAATACCTCTTTCGCTAGCTTGGGTCAGGTGTCCTGTCTCTGCTTCCTCCCGGCTTCCCCTCCTCCATGGCAGAGCATGAGGCTCAAAAGTCCTTGGCCAAACCAAAGCATCTCTATCAGCTCTGTTCCCACGCTGAAAGTCAAAACACTGCACTGTACCAGCTACCAAGAAGGAGAAAAATGACGGCTACTTCTGAAGCCAGGACAATAGGAAAACACAGTAAACGTAACGAAGTGAGAAAAATAAAGCATGTTCAAGAGCATTCTAATGACCCACAGAGGTTCTCAACCCTAACCCTAACCCTAACCCTAACCCTAACCTTAACCCTAACCCTAACCCTAACACATTTGACCCCCTGTAACTGTAACAAAGTGAGTGTAATACGAAATATATACGCATATAGGAAAACACAGTAAACGTAACAAAGTGAGAAAAATAAAGCATGTTGAAGAGCATTCTAATGACCCACAGAGTTTCTCAACCCTAACCCTAACCCTAACCCAAACCCATTTCTCTCCCTGTAAGTGTAACAAAGTGAGCGTAATGCTATATATATATATATAAAAAAGCAGTAAACGTAACGAAGTGAGAAAAATAATGCATGTTCAAGAGCATTCTAATGACCCACAGAGGTTCTCTACCCTAACCCTAACCCTAACCCTAACCCTAACGCCTAACCCTAACCCTAACCCTAACCCTAACCCTAACCCTAACCCTATCCCTAACCCAAACCCATTTCTCCCCCGTAAGAGTAACAAAGTGATTGTAATACTCTATGTATATAGAAAAAAGCAGTAAACGTAACAAAGTGAGCAAAATAAAGCATGTTCAAGAGCATTCTAATGACCCACAGAGTTTCTCAAGCCTAACCCTAATCCTAACCCTAATTCTAACCCTAACCCATTTCTCTCCCTGTAAGTGTAACAAAGTGAGCGTAATGCTATATATATATATAAAAAAGCAGTAAACGTAACGAAGTGAGAAAAATAATGCATGTTCAAGAGCATTCTAATGACCCACAGAGGTTCTCAACCCTAACCCTAACCCTAACCCTAACCCTAACCCCTAACCCTAACCCTAACCCCTAACCCTAACCCTAACCCTAACCCTAACCCTAACCCATTTCTCCCCTGTAACTGTAACAAAGTGAGTGTAATACTATATAGATACATATATAGGAGAACACAGTAAACGTAACAAAGTGTGCAAAATAAAGCATATTCACGAGCATTCTAATGACCCACAGAGGTTCTCAAGCCTAACCCTAATGCATTTCTCCCACTCTAACTGTAACCAAGTGAGTGTAATACTATGTAGATATATATAGGAAAACGCAGTAAACGCAACAAAGTGAGCAAAATAATGCATATTCAAGAGCATTCTAATGACCCACAGAGTTTCTCAACCCTAATCCTAAACCCTATCCCTAACCCAAACCCATTTCTCCCCCGTAAGAGTAACAAAGTGATTGTAATACTCTCTATATATAGAAAAAAGCAGTAAACGTAACAAAGTGAGCAAAATAAAGCATGTTCAAGTGCATTCTAATGACCCACAGAGTTTCTCAAGCCTAACCCTAATCCTAACCCTAATTCTAACCCTAACCCATTTCTCCCCCTGTAACTGTAACAAAGTGAGTGTAATACTATATATTTTTAAATAAGAAAACACAGAAAATGTAACAAAGTGAGCAAAATAAACCATGTTTAAGTGCATTCTAATGACCCACAAAGGTTCTGCACCCTAACCCTAACTATAACCCTAGCCCTAACGCATTTCCCTGTCTGTGCCTGTAACAAAGTGAGTGTAATACTATATATATATAGGAAAACACAGTAAAGGTACCTAACTGAGCAAAATAAAGCATGTTCAAGAGCATTCTAATGACCCACAGATGTTCTCCACCCTAACCCTAACCCTAACACTAACCCTAACGCATTTCTCCCCCTGTAACTGTAACAAAGTGAGTGTAAAACTATATATATATATATAGGTGTCGTGGTTTAAAACCAGGCAGACAGCTTGTTCACTCACTCCCCCCCTTCTTGCCCTCCCCCTACTCCCGGAGGGACAGAGGGGAGAACTGAAAATAATGCAAGTCCCACAGGTTCAGATAAGAACATTTTAGTAACTAAGGTATAACACAAATCACTACTGCTACCTCCAGTAATAAGAATGATAAAGGAAATAACAAGGGAAGAGAATACAACACCTCATCACCAGCCGACTGAAAACTCGGCTCCCCCCAGCCCGACCAAGCACCGACCGATACCTCCTACAACCCTGCAGTCTCCCAGCCCTTCCGTCTCACTCCCAGTTACATCCTGGGCATGACGTGCTGTGGTATGGAATACCTCTTTCGCTAGCTTGGGTCAGGTGTCCTGTCTCTGCTTCCTCCCGGCTTCCCCTCCTCCATGGCAGAGCATGAGGCTCAAAAGTCCTTGGCCAAACCAAAGCATCTCTATCAGCTCTGTTCCCACGCTGAAAGTCAAAACACTGCACTGTACCAGCTACCAAGAAGGAGAAAAATGACGGCTACTTCTGAAGCCAGGACAATAGGAAAACACAGTAAACGTAACGAAGTGAGAAAAATAAAGCATGTTCAAGAGCATTCTAATGACCCACAGAGGTTCTCAACCCTAACCCTAACCCTAACCCTAACCCTAACCTTAACCCTAACCCTAACCCTAACACATTTGACCCCCTGTAACTGTAACAAAGTGAGTGTAATACGAAATATATACGCATATAGGAAAACACAGTAAACGTAACAAAGTGAGAAAAATAAAGCATGTTGAAGAGCATTCTAATGACCCACAGAGTTTCTCAACCCTAACCCTAACCCTAACCCAAACCCATTTCTCTCCCTGTAAGTGTAACAAAGTGAGCGTAATGCTATATATATATATATAAAAAAGCAGTAAACGTAACGAAGTGAGAAAAATAATGCATGTTCAAGAGCATTCTAATGACCCACAGAGGTTCTCTACCCTAACCCTAACCCTAACCCTAACCCTAACGCCTAACCCTAACCCTAACCCTAACCCCTAACCCTAACCCTAACCCTAACCCTATCCCTAACCCAAACCCATTTCTCCCCCGTAAGAGTAACAAAGTGATTGTAATACTCTATGTATATAGAAAAAAGCAGTAAACGTAACAAAGTGAGCAAAATAAAGCATGTTCAAGAGCATTCTAATGACCCACAGAGTTTCTCAAGCCTAACCCTAATCCTAACCCTAATTCTAACCCTAACCCATTTCTCTCCCTGTAAGTGTAACAAAGTGAGCGTAATGCTATATATATATATAAAAAAGCAGTAAACGTAACGAAGTGAGAAAAATAATGCATGTTCAAGAGCATTCTAATGACCCACAGAGGTTCTCAACCCTAACCCTAACCCTAACCCTAACCCTAACCCCTAACCCTAACCCTAACCCCTAACCCTAACCCTAACCCTAACCCTAACCCTAACCCATTTCTCCCCTGTAACTGTAACAAAGTGAGTGTAATACTATATAGATACATATATAGGAGAACACAGTAAACGTAACAAAGTGTGCAAAATAAAGCATATTCACGAGCATTCTAATGACCCACAGAGGTTCTCAAGCCTAACCCTAATGCATTTCTCCCACTCTAACTGTAACCAAGTGAGTGTAATACTATGTAGATATATATAGGAAAACGCAGTAAACGCAACAAAGTGAGCAAAATAATGCATATTCAAGAGCATTCTAATGACCCACAGAGTTTCTCAACCCTAATCCTAAACCCTATCCCTAACCCAAACCCATTTCTCCCCCGTAAGAGTAACAAAGTGATTGTAATACTCTCTATATATAGAAAAAAGCAGTAAACGTAACAAAGTGAGCAAAATAAAGCATGTTCAAGTGCATTCTAATGACCCACAGAGTTTCTCAAGCCTAACCCTAATCCTAACCCTAATTCTAACCCTAACCCATTTCTCCCCCTGTAACTGTAACAAAGTGAGTGTAATACTATATATTTTTAAATAAGAAAACACAGAAAATGTAACAAAGTGAGCAAAATAAACCATGTTTAAGTGCATTCTAATGACCCACAAAGGTTCTGCACCCTAACCCTAACTATAACCCTAGCCCTAACGCATTTCCCTGTCTGTGCCTGTAACAAAGTGAGTGTAATACTATATATATATAGGAAAACACAGTAAAGGTACCTAACTGAGCAAAATAAAGCATGTTCAAGAGCATTCTAATGACCCACAGATGTTCTCCACCCTAACCCTAACCCTAACACTAACCCTAACGCATTTCTCCCCCTGTAACTGTAACAAAGTGAGTGTAAAACTATATATATATATATAGGTGTCGTGGTTTAAAACCAGGCAGACAGCTTGTTCACTCACTCCCCCCCTTCTTGCCCTCCCCCTACTCCCGGAGGGACAGAGGGGAGAACTGAAAATAATGCAAGTCCCACAGGTTCAGATAAGAACATTTTAGTAACTAAGGTATAACACAAATCACTACTGCTACCTCCAGTAATAAGAATGATAAAGGAAATAACAAGGGAAGAGAATACAACACCTCATCACCAGCCGACTGAAAACTCGGCTCCCCCCAGCCCGACCAAGCACCGACCGATACCTCCTACAACCCTGCAGTCTCCCAGCCCTTCCGTCTCACTCCCAGTTACATCCTGGGCATGACGTGCTGTGGTATGGAATACCTCTTTCGCTAGCTTGGGTCAGGTGTCCTGTCTCTGCTTCCTCCCGGCTTCCCCTCCTCCATGGCAGAGCATGAGGCTCAAAAGTCCTTGGCCAAACCAAAGCATCTCTATCAGCTCTGTTCCCACGCTGAAAGTCAAAACACTGCACTGTACCAGCTACCAAGAAGGAGAAAAATGACGGCTACTTCTGAAGCCAGGACAATAGGAAAACACAGTAAACGTAACGAAGTGAGAAAAATAAAGCATGTTCAAGAGCATTCTAATGACCCACAGAGGTTCTCAACCCTAACCCTAACCCTAACCCTAACCCTAACCTTAACCCTAACCCTAACCCTAACACATTTGACCCCCTGTAACTGTAACAAAGTGAGTGTAATACGAAATATATACGCATATAGGAAAACACAGTAAACGTAACAAAGTGAGAAAAATAAAGCATGTTGAAGAGCATTCTAATGACCCACAGAGTTTCTCAACCCTAACCCTAACCCTAACCCAAACCCATTTCTCTCCCTGTAAGTGTAACAAAGTGAGCGTAATGCTATATATATATATATAAAAAAGCAGTAAACGTAACGAAGTGAGAAAAATAATGCATGTTCAAGAGCATTCTAATGACCCACAGAGGTTCTCTACCCTAACCCTAACCCTAACCCTAACCCTAACGCCTAACCCTAACCCCTAACCCTAACCCTAACCCTAACCCCTAACCCTAACCCTATCCCTAACCCAAACCCATTTCTCCCCCGTAAGAGTAACAAAGTGATTGTAATACTCTATGTATATAGAAAAAAGCAGTAAACGTAACAAAGTGAGCAAAATAAAGCATGTTCAAGAGCATTCTAATGACCCACAGAGTTTCTCAAGCCTAACCCTAATCCTAACCCTAATTCTAACCCTAACCCATTTCTCTCCCTGTAAGTGTAAC
Organism: Pezoporus flaviventris; assembly: GCF_033815535.1. Lineage (NCBI taxonomy): Eukaryota > Metazoa > Chordata > Aves > Psittaciformes > Psittacidae > Pezoporus > Pezoporus flaviventris. The sequence goes on along the minus strand of NW_026893471.1, from coordinate 6,837 downwards.
AAAGTGAGCGTAATGCTATATATATATATAAAAAAGCAGTAAACGTAACGAAGTGAGAAAAATAATGCATGTTCAAGAGCATTCTAATGACCCACAGAGGTTCTCAACCCTAACCCTAAACCTAACCCTAACCCTAACCCTAACCCCTAACCCTAACCCTAACCCCTAACCCTAACCCTAACCCTAACCCTAACCCTAACCCATTTCTCCCCTGTAACTGTAACAAAGTGAGTGTAATACTATATAGATACATATATAGGAGAACACAGTAAACGTAACAAAGTGTGCAAAATAAAGCATATTCACGAGCATTCTAATGACCCACAGAGGTTCTCAAGCCTAACCCTAATGCATTTCTCCCACTCTAACTGTAACCAAGTGAGTGTAATACTATGTAGATATATATAGGAAAACGCAGTAAACGCAACAAAGTGAGCAAAATAATGCATATTCAAGAGCATTCTAATGACCCACAGAGTTTCTCAACCCTAATCCTAAACCCTATCCCTAACCCAAACCCATTTCTCCCCCGTAAGAGTAACAAAGTGATTGTAATACTCTATATATATAGAAAAAAGCAGTAAACGTAACAAAGTGAGCAAAATAAAGCATGTTCAAGTGCATTCTAATGACCCACAGGGTTTCTCAAGCCTAACCCTAATCCTAACCCTAATTCTAACCCTAACCCATTTCTCCCCCTGTAACTGTAACAAAGTGAGTGTAATACTATATATTTTTAAATAAGAAAACACAGAAAATGTAACAAAGTGAGCAAAATAAACCATGTTTAAGTGCATTCTAATGACCCACAAAGGTTCTGCACCCTAACCCTAACTATAACCCTAGCCCTAACGCATTTCCCTGTCTGTGCCTGTAACAAAGTGAGTGTAATACTATATATATATATAGGAAAACACAGTAAAGGTACCTAACTGAGCAAAATAAAGCATGTTCAAGAGCATTCTAATGACCCACAGATGTTCTCCACCCTAACCCTAACCCTAACACTAACCCTAACGCATTTCTCCCCCTGTAACTGTAACAAAGTGAGTGTAAAACTATATATATATATATAGGTGTCGTGGTTTAAAACCAGGCAGACAGCTTGTTCACTCACTCCCCCCCTTCTTGCCCTCCCCCTACTCCCGGAGGGACAGAGGGGAGAACTGAAAATAATGCAAGTCCCACAGGTTCAGATAAGAACATTTTAGTAACTAAGGTATAACACAAATCACTACTGCTACCTCCAGTAATAAGAATGATAAAGGAAATAACAAGGGAAGAGAATACAACACCTCATCACCAGCCGACTGAAAACTCGGCTCCCCCCAGCCCGACCAAGCACCGACCGATACCTCCTACAACCCTGCAGTCTCCCAGCCCTTCCGTCTCACTCCCAGTTACATCCTGGGCATGACGTGCTGTGGTATGGAATACCTCTTTCGCTAGCTTGGGTCAGGTGTCCTGCCTCTGCTTCCTCCCGGCTTCCCCTCCTCCATGGCAGAGCATGAGGCTCAAAAGTCCTTGGCCAAACCAAAGCATCTCTATCAGCTCTGTTCCCACGCTGAAAGTCAAAACACTGCACTGTACCAGCTACCAAGAAGGAGAAAAATGACGGCTACTTCTGAAGCCAGGACAATAGGAAAACACAGTAAACGTAACGAAGTGAGAAAAATAAAGCATGTTCAAGAGCATTCTAATGACCCACAGAGGTTCTCAACCCTAACCCTAACCCTAACCCTAACCTTAACCCTAACCCTAACCCTAACACATTTGACCCCCTGTAACTGTAACAAAGTGAGTGTAATACGAAATATATACGCATATAGGAAAACACAGTAAACGTAACATAGTGAGAAAAATAAAGCATGTTGAAGAGCATTCTAATGACCCACAGAGTTTCTCAACCCTAACCCTAACCCTAACCCAAACCCATTTCTCTCCCTGTAAGTGTAACAAAGTGAGCGTAATGCTATATATATATATATAAAAAAGCAGTAAACGTAACGAAGTGAGAAAAATAATGCATGTTCAAGAGCATTCTAATGACCCACAGAGGTTCTCTACCCTAACCCTAACCCTAACCCTAACCCTAACGCCTAACCCTAACCCCTAACCCTAACCCTAACCCTAACCCCTAACCCTAACCCTAACCCTATCCCTAACCCAAACCCATTTCTCCCCCGTAAGAGTAACAAAGTGATTGTAATACTCTATGTATATAGAAAAAAGCAGTAAACGTAACAAAGTGAGCAAAATAAAGCATGTTCAAGAGCATTCTAATGACCCACAGAGTTTCTCAAGCCTAACCCTAATCCTAACCCTAATTCTAACCCTAACCCATTTCTCTCCCTGTAAGTGTAACAAAGTGAGCGTAATGCTATATATATATATAAAAAAGCAGTAAACGTAACGAAGTGAGAAAAATAATGCATGTTCAAGAGCATTCTAATGACCCACAGAGGTTCTCAACCCTAACCCTAACCCTAACCCTAACCCTAACCCCTAACCCTAACCCTAACCCCTAACCCTAACCCTAACCCTAACCCTAACCCATTTCTCCCCTGTAACTGTAACAAAGTGAGTGTAATACTATATAGATACATATATAGGAGAACACAGTAAACGTAACAAAGTGTGCAAAATAAAGCATATTCACGAGCATTCTAATGACCCACAGAGGTTCTCAAGCCTAACCCTAATGCATTTCTCCCACTCTAACTGTAACCAAGTGAGTGTAATACTATGTAGATATATATAGGAAAACGCAGTAAACGCAACAAAGTGAGCAAAATAATGCATATTCAAGAGCATTCTAATGACCCACAGAGTTTCTCAACCCTAATCCTAAACCCTATCCCTAACCCAAACCCATTTCTCCCCCGTAAGAGTAACAAAGTGATTGTAATACTCTATATATATAGAAAAAAGCAGTAAACGTAACAAAGTGAGCAAAATAAAGCATGTTCAAGTGCATTCTAATGACCCACAGAGTTTCTCAAGCCTAACCCTAATCCTAACCCTAATTCTAACCCTAACCCATTTCTCCCCCTGTAACTGTAACAAAGTGAGTGTAATACTATATATTTTTAAATAAGAAAACACAGAAAATGTAACAAAGTGAGCAAAATAAACCATGTTTAAGTGCATTCTAATGACCCACAAAGGTTCTGCACCCTAACCCTAACTATAACCCTAGCCCTAACGCATTTCCCTGTCTGTGCCTGTAACAAAGTGAGTGTAATACTATATATATATAGGAAAACACAGTAAAGGTACCTAACTGAGCAAAATAAAGCATGTTCAAGAGCATTCTAATGACCCACAGATGTTCTCCACCCTAACCCTAACCCTAACACTAACCCTAACGCATTTCTCCCCCTGTAACTGTAACAAAGTGAGTGTAAAACTATATATATATATATAGGTGTCGTGGTTTAAAACCAGGCAGACAGCTTGTTCACTCACTCCCCCCCTTCTTGCCCTCCCCCTACTCCCGGAGGGACAGAGGGGAGAACTGAAAATAATGCAAGTCCCACAGGTTCAGATAAGAACATTTTAGTAACTAAGGTATAACACAAATCACTACTGCTACCTCCAGTAATAAGAATGATAAAGGAAATAACAAGGGAAGAGAATACAACACCTCATCACCAGCCGACTGAAAACTCGGCTCCCCCCAGCCCGACCAAGCACCGACCGATACCTCCTACAACCCTGCAGTCTCCCAGCCCTTCCGTCTCACTCCCAGTTACATCCTGGGCATGACGTGCTGTGGTATGGAATACCTCTTTCGCTAGCTTGGGTCAGGTGTCCTGTCTCTGCTTCCTCCCGGCTTCCCCTCCTCCATGGCAGAGCATGAGGCTCAAAAGTCCTTGGCCAAACCAAAGCATCTCTATCAGCTCTGTTCCCACGCTGAAAGTCAAAACACTGCACTGTACCAGCTACCAAGAAGGAGAAAAATGACGGCTACTTCTGAAGCCAGGACAATAGGAAAACACAGTAAACGTAACGAAGTGAGAAAAATAAAGCATGTTCAAGAGCATTCTAATGACCCACAGAGGTTCTCAACCCTAACCCTAACCCTAACCCTAACCCTAACCTTAACCCTAACCCTAACCCTAACACATTTGACCCCCTGTAACTGTAACAAAGTGAGTGTAATACGAAATATATACGCATATAGGAAAACACAGTAAACGTAACAAAGTGAGAAAAATAAAGCATGTTGAAGAGCATTCTAATGACCCACAGAGTTTCTCAACCCTAACCCTAACCCTAACCCAAACCCATTTCTCTCCCTGTAAGTGTAACAAAGTGAGCGTAATGCTATATATATATATATAAAAAAGCAGTAAACGTAACGAAGTGAGAAAAATAATGCATGTTCAAGAGCATTCTAATGACCCACAGAGGTTCTCTACCCTAACCCTAACCCTAACCCTAACCCTAACGCCTAACCCTAACCCTAACCCTAACCCCTAACCCTAACCCTAACCCTAACCCTATCCCTAACCCAAACCCATTTCTCCCCCGTAAGAGTAACAAAGTGATTGTAATACTCTATGTATATAGAAAAAAGCAGTAAACGTAACAAAGTGAGCAAAATAAAGCATGTTCAAGAGCATTCTAATGACCCACAGAGTTTCTCAAGCCTAACCCTAATCCTAACCCTAATTCTAACCCTAACCCATTTCTCTCCCTGTAAGTGTAACAAAGTGAGCGTAATGCTATATATATATATAAAAAAGCAGTAAACGTAACGAAGTGAGAAAAATAATGCATGTTCAAGAGCATTCTAATGACCCACAGAGGTTCTCAACCCTAACCCTAACCCTAACCCTAACCCTAACCCCTAACCCTAACCCTAACCCCTAACCCTAACCCTAACCCTAACCCTAACCCTAACCCATTTCTCCCCTGTAACTGTAACAAAGTGAGTGTAATACTATATAGATACATATATAGGAGAACACAGTAAACGTAACAAAGTGTGCAAAATAAAGCATATTCACGAGCATTCTAATGACCCACAGAGGTTCTCAAGCCTAACCCTAATGCATTTCTCCCACTCTAACTGTAACCAAGTGAGTGTAATACTATGTAGATATATATAGGAAAACGCAGTAAACGCAACAAAGTGAGCAAAATAATGCATATTCAAGAGCATTCTAATGACCCACAGAGTTTCTCAACCCTAATCCTAAACCCTATCCCTAACCCAAACCCATTTCTCCCCCGTAAGAGTAACAAAGTGATTGTAATACTCTATATATATAGAAAAAAGCAGTAAACGTAACAAAGTGAGCAAAATAAAGCATGTTCAAGTGCATTCTAATGACCCACAGAGTTTCTCAAGCCTAACCCTAATCCTAACCCTAATTCTAACCCTAACCCATTTCTCCCCCTGTAACTGTAACAAAGTGAGTGTAATACTATATATTTTTAAATAAGAAAACACAGAAAATGTAACAAAGTGAGCAAAATAAACCATGTTTAAGTGCATTCTAATGACCCACAAAGGTTCTGCACCCTAACCCTAACTATAACCCTAGCCCTAACGCATTTCCCTGTCTGTGCCTGTAACAAAGTGAGTGTAATACTATATATATATAGGAAAACACAGTAAAGGTACCTAACTGAGCAAAATAAAGCATGTTCAAGAGCATTCTAATGACCCACAGATGTTCTCCACCCTAACCCTAACCCTAACACTAACCCTAACGCATTTCTCCCCCTGTAACTGTAACAAAGTGAGTGTAAAACTATATATATATATATAGGTGTCGTGGTTTAAAACCAGGCAGACAGCTTGTTCACTCACTCCCCCCCTTCTTGCCCTCCCCCTACTCCCGGAGGGACAGAGGGGAGAACTGAAAATAATGCAAGTCCCACAGGTTCAGATAAGAACATTTTAGTAACTAAGGTATAACACAAATCACTACTGCTACCTCCAGTAATAAGAATGATAAAGGAAATAACAAGGGAAGAGAATACAACACCTCATCACCAGCCGACTGAAAACTCGGCTCCCCCCAGCCCGACCAAGCACCGACCGATACCTCCTACAACCCTGCAGTCTCCCAGCCCTTCCGTCTCACTCCCAGTTACATCCTGGGCATGACGTGCTGTGGTATGGAATACCTCTTTCGCTAGCTTGGGTCAGGTGTCCTGTCTCTGCTTCCTCCCGGCTTCCCCTCCTCCATGGCAGAGCATGAGGCTCAAAAGTCCTTGGCCAAACCAAAGCATCTCTATCAGCTCTGTTCCCACGCTGAAAGTCAAAACACTGCACTGTACCAGCTACCAAGAAGGAGAAAAATGACGGCTACTTCTGAAGCCAGGACAATAGGAAAACACAGTAAACGTAACGAAGTGAGAAAAATAAAGCATGTTCAAGAGCATTCTAATGACCCACAGAGGTTCTCAACCCTAACCCTAACCCTAACCCTAACCCTAACCTTAACCCTAACCCTAACCCTAACACATTTGACCCCCTGTAACTGTAACAAAGTGAGTGTAATACGAAATATATACGCATATAGGAAAACACAGTAAACGTAACAAAGTGAGAAAAATAAAGCATGTTGAAGAGCATTCTAATGACCCACAGAGTTTCTCAACCCTAACCCTAACCCTAACCCAAACCCATTTCTCTCCCTGTAAGTGTAACAAAGTGAGCGTAATGCTATATATATATATATAAAAAAGCAGTAAACGTAACGAAGTGAGAAAAATAATGCATGTTCAAGAGCATTCTAATGACCCACAGAGGTTCTCTACCCTAACCCTAACCCTAACCCTAACCCTAACGCCTAAACCCTAACCCTAACCCTAACA
>NW_026893470.1:0-31835 GCF_033815535.1 Pezoporus flaviventris | reverse complement strand
TTTTCTCAATTTCTAACCATTTTTAAGTTATTTTTCCCCTTTCCTAACTCATTTTTGTCAAGTTCTAACCCCTTTTAATCCATTTTTGGCAGTTTCTATCCTATTTTTGCCACGTTTCAACCCCTTTTAAGCTTTTTTTTTTTTCCATGCTAATTTTTGCCCAATTCTTTCCTGGTTTCTGAGTTTTTCGCTCATTTCTAACCCATTTTTTCCCCATTTCTATCGAATTTAAAACAGTTTTTTCCCCCGTTTGCTATGCATTCTTGTTACTTTCTTAAACGCTTTAAGCCACCTTTGGCCATCACTAATCCTCTTTATAATCCCACTTTCTAAGTAGTTTTAAGCATTTTTTCGTTTCTTTTCTTAACCCATATTTCTCAATTTCTAACCATTTTTAAGTTATTTTTCCCCATTCCTAACCCATTTTTGTCAAGTTCTAACCCCTTTTAAAGCAGTTCTGGAAGTTTCTATCCCATTTTTGCCACGTTTCAACCCCTTTTAAGCTTTTTTTTTCCCTTGCTAATTTTTGCCCAATTCTTTCCTGGTTTCAGAGTTTTTCGCTCATTTCTAACCCATTTTTCCCCATTTCTATCAAATTTAAACCAGTTTTCCCCCCGTTTGCTATGAAATCTTGTTATTTTCTTAAACGTTTTATGCCACTTTTGGCCATTGCTAACCCTTTTTTTATTTCCATTTTCTAAGTCGTTTTAAGCATTTTTTGGTTTCTTTTCCTAACCCAAATTTCTCAATTTTTAACCATTTTTAAGTTATTTTTCCCCTTTACTAACCCATTTTTGTCAAGTTCTAACCCCTTTTAATCCATTTTTGGCAGTTGCTACCCTATTTTTGCCACGTTTCAACCCCTTTTAAGTTTTTTTTTTTTCTTGCTAATTTTTGCCAAATTCCTTTCCTGGTTTCAGAGTTTTTCGCTCATTTCTAACCCATTTTTCTCCATTTCAATCAAATTTAAACCTGTTTTTCCCTCGTTTGCTATGCATTCTTGTTACTCTCTTAAACGTTTTAAGCCACTTTTGCCCATTACTAACCCTTTTTTTATTTCCATTTTCTAAGTCGTTTTAAGCATTTTTTGGTTCCTTTTCCTAACCCAAATTTCTCAATTTCTAACCATTTTTAAGTTATTTTCCCCCTTTCCTAACTCATTTTTGTCAAGTTCTAACACCTTTTAATCCATTTTTTGCAGTTTCTATCCTATTTTTGCCACGTTTCAACCCCTTGTAAGCTTTTTTTTTTCCTTGCTAATTTTTGCCCAATTCTTTCCTGGTTTCAGAGTTTTTTGCTCATTTCTAACCCATTTTTCCCCATTTCTAACAAATTTAAACTGGTTTTTCCCTTGTTTGCTATGCATTCTTGTTACTTTCTTAAACGTTTTATGCCACTTTTGGCCATTGCTAACCCTTTTTTTATTTCCATTTTCAAAGTCGTTTTAAGCATTTTTTGGTTTCTTTTCCTAACCCAAATTTCTCAATTGCTGACATTTTTAAGTTATTTTTCCCCTTTCCTAACCCATTTTTGTCAAGTTCTAACCCCTTTTAATCCATTTTTGGCAGTTTCTATCCTTTTTTTGCCACATTTAAACTCCTTTTAACCTTTTTTTTTCCTTGCTAATTTTTGCCCAATTCTTTCCTGGTTTCAGAGTTTTTCGCTCATTTCTAACCCATTTTTCCCCATTTCTCTCAAATTTAAACCGGTTTTCCCCCGTTTGCTATGCATTCTTGTTACTTTCTAATAGGTTTTAAGCAACTTTTGGCCATTACTAACCCTTTTTTTTATTTCCATTTTCTAAGTCGTTTTAAGCATTTTGGGGTTTCTTTTCCTAACCCAAATTTCTCAATTTCTAACCATTTTTAAGTTATTTTTCCCCTTTCCTAACCCATTTTTGTCAAGTTCTTACCCCTTTTAAAGCATTTGTGGCAGTTTCTATCCTATTTTTGCCACGTTTCAACCCCTTGCAAGCTTTTTTTTTCTCCTTGCTAATTTTTGCCAAATTCTTTCCTCTTTTCAGAGATTTTTGCTCATTTCTAACCCATTTTTCCCCATTTCTCTCAAATTTAAACCGGTTTTCCCCGTTTGCTATGCATTCTTGTTACTTTCAAATAGGTTTTAAGCAACTTTTGGCCATTACTAACCCTTTTTTTATTTCCATTTTCTAAGTCGTTTTAAGCATTTTTTGGTTTCTTTTCCTAACCCAAATTTCTCAATTTCTAACCATTTTTAAGTTATTTTTCCCCTTTCCTAACTCATTTTTGTCAAGTTCTAACCCCTTTTAATCCATTTTTGGCAGTTTCTATCCTATTTTTGCCACGTTTCAACCCCTTTTAAGCTTTTTTTTTTTCCATGCTAATTTTTGCCCAATTCTTTCCTGGTTTCTGAGTTTTTCGCTCATTTCTAACCCATTTTTCCCCATTTCTATCGAATTTAAAACAGTTTTTCCCCCGTTTGCTATGCATTCTTGTTACTTTCTTAAACGCTTTAAGCCACCTTTGGCCATCACTAATCCCTCTTTATAATCCCACTTTCTAAGTAGTTTTTAAGCATTTTTTCGTTTCTTTTCTTAACCCATATTTCTCAATTTCTAACCATTTTTAAGTTATTTTTCCCCATTCCTAACCCATTTTTGTCAAGTTCTAACCCCTTTTAAAGCAGTTCTGGAAGTTTCTATCCCATTTTTGCCACGTTTCAACCCTTTAAGCTTTTTTTTTCCCTTGCTAATTTTTGCCCAATTCCTTCCTGGTTTCAGAGTTTTTCGCTCATTTCTAACCCATTTTCCCCATTTCTCTCAAATTTAAACCGGTTTTCCCCCGTTTGCTATGCATTCTTGTTACTTTCTTAAACGTTTTATGCCACTTTTGGCCATTGCTAACCCTTTTTTTATTTCCATTTTCTAAGTCGTTTTAAGCATTTTTTGGTTTCTTTTCCTAACCCAAATTTCTCAATTTCTAACCATTTTTAAGTTATTTTCCCCTTTCCTAACCCATTTTTGTCAAGTTCTAACCCCTTTTAAAGCAGTTCTGGAAGTTTCTATCCCATTTTTGCCACGTTTCAACCCCTTTTAAGCTTTTTTTTTTCCCTTGCTAATTTTTGCCCAATTCTTTCCTGGTTTCAGAGTTTTTCGCTCATTTCTAACCCATTTTTCTCCATTTCTATCAAATTTAAACCGGTTTTTCCCTTGTTTGCTATGCATTCTTGTTACTTTCTTAAACGTTTTATGCCACTTTTGGCCATTGCTAACCCTTTTTTTATTTCCATTTTCTAAGTCGTTTTAAGCATTTTTTGGTTTCGTTTCCAAACCCAAATTTCTCAATTGCTAACAATTTTTAAGTTATTTTTCCCCTTTCCTAACCCATTTTGTCAAGTTCTAACCCCTTTTAATCCATTTTTGGCAGTTTCTATCCTTTTTTTCCCACATTTAAACTCCTTTTAAGCTTTTTTTTTCCTTGCTAATTTTTGCCCAATTCTTTCCTGGTTTCAGAGTTTTTCGCTCATTTCTAAACCATTTTTCCCTATTTCTATCAAATTTAAACCGGTTTTTCCCTTGATTGCTATGCATTCTTGTTACTTTCTTAAACGTTTTATGCCACTTTTGGCCATTGCTAACCCTTTTTTTATTTCCATTTTCTAAGTTGTTTTAAGCATTTTTTGGTTTCTTTTTCCTAACCCAAATTTCTCAATTGCTAACCATTTTTAAGTTATTTTTCCCTTACCTAACCCATTTTTGTCAAGTTCTAACCCCTTTTAATCCATTTTTGGCAGTTTCTATCCTTTTTTTGCCACATTTAAACTCCTTTTAAGCTTTTTTTTCTCCTTGCTAATTTTTGCCCAATTCTTTCCTGGTTTCAGAATTTTTCGCTCATTTCTAACCCATTTTTCCCCATTTCTCTCAGATTTAAACCGGTTTTCCCCCGTTTGCTATGCGTTCTTGTTACTTTCTAATATGTTTAAGCAACTTTTGGCCATTACTAACCCTTTTTTTATTTCCATTTTCTAAGTCGTTTTAAGCATTTTGGGGTTTCTTTTCCTAACCCAAATTTCTCAATTGCTAACCATTTTTAAGTTATTTTTCCCCTTTCCTAACCCATTTTTGTCAAGTTCTTACCCCTTTTAATCCATTTTTGGCAGTTTCTATCTTATTTTTGCCACGTTTCAACCCCTTTTAAGCTTTTTTTTTTCCATGCTAATTTTTGCCCAATTCTTTCCTGGTTTCAGAGTTTTTCGCTCATTTCTAACCCATTTTTCCCCATTTCTATCAAATTTTAAACCAGTTTTCCCACCGTTTGCTATGAAATCTTCTTATTTTCTTAAACGTTTTAAGCCACTTTTGGCCATTACTAACCCTTTTTTTTATTTCCATTTTCTAAGTCGTTTTAAGCATTTTTTGGTTTCTTTTCCTAACCAAATTTCTCAATTGCTAACCATTTTTAAGTTATTTTCCCCCTTTCCTAACTCATTTTTGTCAAGTTCTAACCCCTTTTAATCCATTTTTGGCAGTTTCTATCCTATTTTTGCCACGTTTCAAACCCTTTTAAGCTTTTTTTTTCCCATGCTAATTTTTGCCCAATTCTTTCCTGGTTTCAGAGTTTTTCGCTCATTTCTAACCCATTTTTCCCCATTTCTATCGAATTTTAAAACAGTTTTTCCCCCGTTTGCTATGCATTCTTGTTACTTTCTTAAACGTTTTAAGCCACTTTTGGCCATTACTAATCCTCTTTATAATCCCATTTTCTAAGTCGTTTTAAGCATTTTTTCGTTTCTTTTCATAACCCATATTTCTCAATTTCTAACCATTTTTAAGTGATTTTTCCCCTTTCCTAACCCATTTTTGTCAAGTTCTAACCCCTTTTAAAGCAGTTCTGGAAGTTTCTATCCCATTTTTGCCACGTTTCAACCGCTTTTAAGCTTTTTTTTTCCCTTGCTCATTTTTGCCCAATTCTTTCCTGGTTTCAGAGTTTTTCGCTCATTTCTAACCCATTTTTCCCCATTTCTATCAAATTTAAACCGGTTTTTCCCTTGATTGCTATGCATTCTTGTTACTTTCTTAAACGTTTTATGCCACTTTTGGCCATTGCTAACCCTTTTTTTATTTCCATTTTCTAAGCCGTTTTAAGCATTTTTTGGTTTCTTTTCCTTACCCAAATTTCTCAATTTCTAACCATTTTTAAGTTATTGTTCCCCTTTCCTAACCATTTTTGTCAAGTTCTAACCCCTTTTAAAGCATTTCTGGCCATTTCTATCCTATTTTTTCCGCGTTTCAACCCCTTTTAAACTTTTTTTTTCTCCTTCCTAATTTTTGCCCTATTCTTTCCTGGTTTCAGAGTTTTTCGCTCATTTCTAACCCATTTTTCCCCATTTCTATCAAATTTAAACCGGTTTTTCCCTTGTTTGCTATGCATTCTTGTTACTTTCTTAAACGTTTTATGCCACTTTTGGCCATTGCTAACCCTTTTTTATTTCCATTTTCTAAGTCGTTTTAAGCATTTTTTGGTTTCGTTTCCAAACCCAAATTTCTCAATTGCTAACAATTTTTAAGTTATTTTTCCCCTTTCCTAACCCATTTTTGTCAAGTTCTAACCCCTTTTAATCCATTTTTGGCAGTTTCTATCCTTTTTTTGCCACATTTAAACTCCTTTTAAGCTTTTTTTTTCCTTGCTAATTTTTGCCCAATTCTTTCCTGGTTTCAGAGTTTTTCGCTCATTTCTAACCCATTTTTCCCCATTTCTCTCAAATTTAAACCGGTTTTCCCCCGTTTGCTATGCATTCTTGTTACTTTCTAATATGTTTTAAGCAACTTTTGGCCATTACTAACCCTTTTTTATTTCCATTTTCTAAGTCGTTTTAAGCATTTTGGGGTTTCTTTTCCTAACCCAAATTTCTCAATTTCTAACCATTTTTAAGTTATTTTTCCCTTTTCCTAACCCATTTTTGTCAAGTTCTAACCCCTTTTAATCCATTTTTGGCAGTTTCTATCCTATTTTTGCTACGTTTCAAACCCCTTGTAAGCTTTTTTTTTTCCATGCTAATTTTTGCCAATTCTTTCCTGGTTTCAGAGTTTTTCGCTCATTTCTAACCCATTTTTCCCCATTTCTATCGAATTTAAAACAGTTTTTCCCTCGTTTGCTATGCATTCTTGTTACTTTCTTAAACGCTTTAAGCCACTTTTGGCCATTACTAATCCTCTTTATAATCCCATTTTCTAAGTCGTTTTAAGCATTTTTTCGTTTCTTTTCTTAACCCATATTTCTCAATTTCTAACCATTTTTAAGTTATTGTTCCCCTTTCCTAACCCATTTTTGTCAAGTTCTAACCCCTTTTAAAGCAGTTCTGGAAGTTTCTATCCCATTTTTGCCACGTTTCAACCCCTTTTAAGCTTTTTTTTTCCTTGCTAATTTTTGCCCAATTCTTTCCTGGTTTCAGAGTTTTTCGCTCATTTCTAACCCATTTTTCCCCATTTCTATCAAATTTAAACCGGTTTTTCCCTTGTTTGCTATGCATTCTTGTTACTTTCTTAAACGTTTTATGCCACTTTTGGCCATTGCTAACCCTTTTTTTATTTCCATTCTCTAAGTCGTTTTAAGCATTTTTTGGTTTCTTTTCCTAACCCAAATTTCTCAATTGCTAACCATTTTTAAGTTATTTTTCCCCCTTTACTAACCCATTTTTGTCAAGTTCTAACCCCTTTTAATCCATTTTTGGCAGTTGCTACCCTATTTTTGCCACGTTTCAACCCCTTTTAAGTTTTTTTTTTTTTCTTGCTAATTTTTGCCAAATTCTTTCCTGGTTTCAGAGTTTTTCGCTCATTTCTAACCCATTTTTCTCCATTTCAATCAAATTTAAACCTGTTTTTCCCTCGTTTGCTATGCATTCTTGTTACTTTCTAATATGTTTTACGCAACTTTTGGCCATTACTAACCCTTTTTTTATAATCCCATTTTCTAAGTCGTTTAAGCATTTTTTGGTTTCTTTTCCTAACCCAAATTTCTCAATTTCTAACCATTTTTAAGTTATTTTTCCCATTTCCTAACCCATTTTTGTCAAGTTCTAACCCCTTTTAAAGCATTTCTGGCCATTTCTATCCTATTTTTTCTGCGTTTCAACCCCTTTTAAACTTTTTTTTTTCTCCTTCCTAATTTTTGCCCAATTCTTTCCTGGTTTCAGAATTTTTCGCTCATTTCTAACCCATTTTTCCCCATTTCTATCGAATTTAAAACAGTTTTCTCCCTGTTTGCTATGCATTCTTGTTACTTTCTTAAACACTTTAAGCCACTTTTGGCCATTCCGAACCCTTTTTTTATTTCCATTTTCTAAGTTGTTTTAAGCATTTTTTGGTTTCTTCTCCTAACCCAAATTTCTCAATTGCTAACCATTTTTAAGTTATTTTTCCCCTAACCTAACCCATTTTTGTCAAGTTCTAACCCCCTTTAATCCATTTTTGGCAGTTGCTACCCTATTTTTGCCACGTTTCAACCCCTTTTAAGTTTTTTTTCTTTTCTTGCTAATTTTTGCCCAATTCTTTCCTGGTTTCAGAGCTTTTCCCTCATTTCTAACCTATTTTTCTCCATTTCTATCAAATTTAAACCTGTTTTGCCCTCGTTTGCTATGCATTCTTGTTACTCTCTTAAACGTTTTAAGCCACTTTTGGCCATTACTAACCCTTTTTTTATTTCCATTTTCTAAGTCGTTTTAAGCATTTTTTGGTTCCTTTTCCTAACCCAAATTTCTCAAATTCTAACCATTTTTAAGTTATTTTCCCCCTTTCCTAACTTATTTTTGACAAGTTCTAACCCCTTTTAATCCATTTTTGGCAGTTTCTATCCTTTTTTTTGCCACATATAAACTCCTTTTAAGCTTTTTTTTTCCTTGCTAATTTTTTGCCCAATTCTTTCCTGGTTTCAGAGTTTTTCGCTCATTTCTAACCCATTTTTCCCCATTACTCTCAAATTTAAACCAGTTTTCCCTCGTTTGCTATGCATTCTTGTTACTTTCTAATATGTTTTAAGCAACTTTTTGGACATTACTAACCCTTTTTTTATTTCCATTTTCTAAGTCGTCTTAAGCATTTTGGGGTTTCTTTTCCTAACCCAAATTTCTCAATTTCTAACCATTTTTAAGTTATTTTTCCCCTTTCCTAACTCATTTTTGTCAAGTCTAACCCCTTTTAATCCATTTTTTGGCAGTTTCTATCCTATTTTTGCCACGTTTCGACCCCTTTTAAGCTTTCTTTTTTCCATGCTAATTTTTGCCCAATTCTTTCCTGGTTTCAGAGTTTTTCGCTCATTTCTAACCCATTTTTCCCCATTTCTATCGAATTTAAAACAGTTTTTCCCCCGTTTGCTATGCATTCTTGTTACTTTCTTAAACGCTTTAAGCCACTTTTGGCCATCACTAATCCTCTTTATAATCCCATTTTCTAAGTCGTTTTAAGCATTTTTTCGTCTCTTTTCTTAACCCATATTTCTCAATTTCTAACCATTTTTAAGTTATTTTTCCCCATTCCTAACCCATTTTTGTCAAGTTCTAACCCCTTTTAAAGCAGTTCTGGAAGTTTCTATCCCATTTTTGCCACGTTTCAACCCCTTTTAAGCTTTTTTTTTCCCTTGCTAATTTTTGCCCAATTCTTTCCTGGTTTCAGAGTTTTTCGCTCATTTCTAACCCATTTTTCCCCATTTCTATCAAATTTAAACCAGTTTTCCCCCCGTTTGCTATGAAATCTTGTTATTTTCTTAAACGTTTTATGCCACTTTTGGCCATTGCTAACCCTTTTTTTATTTCCATTTTCTAAGTCGTTTTAAGCATTTTTTGGTTTCTTTTCCTAACCCAAATTTCTCAATTTTTAACCATTTTTAAGTTATTTTTCCCCTTTACTAACCCATTTTTGTCAAGTTCTAACCCCTTTTAATCCATTTTTGGCAGTTGCTACCCTATTTTTGCCACGTTTCAACCCCTTTTAAGTTTTTTTTTTTTCTTGCTAATTTTTGCCAAATTCTTTCCTGGTTTCAGAGTTTTTCGCTCATTTCTAACCCATTTTTCTCCATTTCAATCAAATTTAAACCTGTTTTTCCCTCGTTTGCTATGCATTCTTGTTACTCTCTTAAACGTTTTAAGCCACTTTTGCCCATTACTAACCCTTTTTTTATTTCCATTTTCTAAGTCGTTTTAAGCATTTTTTGGTTCCTTTTCCTAACCCAAATTTCTCAATTTCTAACCATTTTTAAGTTATTTTCCCCCTTTCCTAACTCATTTTTGTCAAGTTCTAACACCTTTTAATCCATTTTTTGCAGTTTCTATCCTATTTTTGCCACGTTTCAACCCCTTGTAAGCTTTTTTTTTTCCTTGCTAATTTTTGCCCAATTCTTTCCTGGTTTCAGAGTTTTTTGCTCATTTCTAACCCATTTTTCCCCATTTCTAACAAATTTAAACTGGTTTTTCCCTTGTTTGCTATGCATTCTTGTTACTTTCTTAAACGTTTTATGCCACTTTTGGCCATTGCTAACCCTTTTTTTATTTCCATTTTCAAAGTCGTTTTAAGCATTTTTTGGTTTCTTTTCCTAACCCAAATTTCTCAATTGCTGACCATTTTTAAGTTATTTTTCCCCTTTCCTAACCCATTTTTGTCAAGTTCTAACCCCTTTTAATCCATTTTTGGCAGTTTCTATCCTTTTTTTGCCACATTTAAACTCCTTTTAACCTTTTTTTTTCCTTGCTAATTTTTGCCCAATTCTTTCCTGGTTTCAGAGTTTTTCGCTCATTTCTAACCCATTTTTCCCCATTTCTCTCAAATTTAAACCGGTTTTCCCCCGTTTGCTATGCATTCTTGTTACTTTCTAATAGGTTTTAAGCAACTTTTGGCCATTACTAACCCTTTTTTTATTTCCATTTTCTAAGTCGTTTTAAGCATTTTGGGGTTTCTTTTCCTAACCCAAATTTCTCAATTTCTAACCATTTTTAAGTTATTTTTCCCCTTTCCTAACCCATTTTTGTCAAGTTCTTACCCCTTTTAAAGCATTTGTGGCAGTTTCTATCCTATTTTTGCCACGTTTCAACCCCTTGCAAGCTTTTTTTTTCTCCTTGCTAATTTTTGCCAAATTCTTTCCTCTTTTCAGAGATTTTTGCTCATTTCTAACCCATTTTTCCCCATTTCTCTCAAATTTAAACCGGTTTTCCCCCGTTTGCTATGCATTCTTGTTACTTTCAAATAGGTTTTAAGCAACTTTTGGCCATTACTAACCCTTTTTTTATTTCCATTTTCTAAGTCGTTTTAAGCATTTTTTGGTTTCTTTTCCTAACCCAAATTTCTCAATTTCTAACCATTTTTAAGTTATTTTTCCCCTTTCCTAACTCATTTTTGTCAAGTTCTAACCCCTTTTAATCCATTTTTGGCAGTTTCTATCCTATTTTTGCCACGTTTCAACCCCTTTTAAGCTTTTTTTTTTCCATGCTAATTTTTGCCCAATTCTTTCCTGGTTTCTGAGTTTTTCGCTCATTTCTAACCCATTTTTCCCCATTTCTATCGAATTTAAAACAGTTTTTCCCCCGTTTGCTATGCATTCTTGTTACTTTCTTAAACGCTTTAAGCCACCTTTGGCCATCACTAATCCTCTTTATAATCCCACTTTCTAAGTAGTTTTAAGCATTTTTTCGTTTCTTTTCTTAACCCATATTTCTCAATTTCTAACCATTTTTAAGTTATTTTTCCCCATTCCTAACCCATTTTTGTCAAGTTCTAACCCCTTTTAAAGCAGTTCTGGAAGTTTCTATCCCATTTTTGCCACGTTTCAACCCCTTTTAAGCTTTTTTTTTCCCTTGCTAATTTTTGCCCAATTCTTTCCTGGTTTCAGAGTTTTTCGCTCATTTCTAACCCATTTTTCCCCATTTCTATCAAATTTAAACCAGTTTTCCCCCCGTTTGCTATGAAATCTTGTTATTTTCTTAAACGTTTTATGCCACTTTTGGCCATTGCTAACCCTTTTTTTATTTCCATTTTCTAAGTCGTTTTAAGCATTTTTTGGTTTCTTTTCCTAACCCAAATTTCTCAATTTTTAACCATTTTTAAGTTATTTTTCCCCTTTACTAACCCATTTTTGTCAAGTTCTAACCCCTTTTAATCCATTTTTGGCAGTTGCTACCCTATTTTTGCCACGTTTCAACCCCTTTTAAGTTTTTTTTTTTTCTTGCTAATTTTTGCCAAATTCTTTCCTGGTTTCAGAGTTTTTCGCTCATTTCTAACCCATTTTTCTCCATTTCAATCAAATTTAAACCTGTTTTTCCCTCGTTTGCTATGCATTCTTGTTACTCTCTTAAACGTTTTAAGCCACTTTTGCCCATTACTAACCCTTTTTTTATTTCCATTTTCTAAGTCGTTTTAAGCATTTTTTGGTTCCTTTTCCTAACCCAAATTTCTCAATTTCTAACCATTTTTAAGTTATTTTCCCCCTTTCCTAACTCATTTTTGTCAAGTTCTAACACCTTTTAATCCATTTTTTGCAGTTTCTATCCTATTTTTGCCACGTTTCAACCCCTTGTAAGCTTTTTTTTTTCCTTGCTAATTTTTGCCCAATTCTTTCCTGGTTTCAGAGTTTTTTGCTCATTTCTAACCCATTTTTCCCCATTTCTAACAAATTTAAACTGGTTTTTCCCTTGTTTGCTATGCATTCTTGTTACTTTCTTAAACGTTTTATGCCACTTTTGGCCATTGCTAACCCTTTTTTTATTTCCATTTTCAAAGTCGTTTTAAGCATTTTTTGGTTTCTTTTCCTAACCCAAATTTCTCAATTGCTGACCATTTTTAAGTTATTTTTCCCCTTTCCTAACCCATTTTTGTCAAGTTCTAACCCCTTTTAATCCATTTTTGGCAGTTTCTATCCTTTTTTTGCCACATTTAAACTCCTTTTAACCTTTTTTTTTCCTTGCTAATTTTTGCCCAATTCTTTCCTGGTTTCAGAGTTTTTCGCTCATTTCTAACCCATTTTTCCCCATTTCTCTCAAATTTAAACCGGTTTTCCCCCGTTTGCTATGCATTCTTGTTACTTTCTAATAGGTTTTAAGCAACTTTTGGCCATTACTAACCCTTTTTTTATTTCCATTTTCTAAGTCGTTTTAAGCATTTTGGGGTTTCTTTTCCTAACCCAAATTTCTCAATTTCTAACCATTTTTAAGTTATTTTTCCCCTTTCCTAACCCATTTTTGTCAAGTTCTTACCCCTTTTAAAGCATTTGTGGCAGTTTCTATCCTATTTTTGCCACGTTTCAACCCCTTGCAAGCTTTTTTTTTCTCCTTGCTAATTTTTGCCAAATTCTTTCCTCTTTTCAGAGATTTTTGCTCATTTCTAACCCATTTTTCCCCATTTCTCTCAAATTTAAACCGGTTTTCCCCCGTTTGCTATGCATTCTTGTTACTTTCAAATAGGTTTTAAGCAACTTTTGGCCATTACTAACCCTTTTTTTATTTCCATTTTCTAAGTCGTTTTAAGCATTTTTTGGTTTCTTTTCCTAACCCAAATTTCTCAATTTCTAACCATTTTTAAGTTATTTTTCCCCTTTCCTAACTCATTTTTGTCAAGTTCTAACCCCTTTTAATCCATTTTTGGCAGTTTCTATCCTATTTTTGCCACGTTTCAACCCCTTTTAAGCTTTTTTTTTTCCATGCTAATTTTTGCCCAATTCTTTCCTGGTTTCTGAGTTTTTCGCTCATTTCTAACCCATTTTTCCCCATTTCTATCGAATTTAAAACAGTTTTTCCCCCGTTTGCTATGCATTCTTGTTACTTTCTTAAACGCTTTAAGCCACCTTTGGCCATCACTAATCCTCTTTATAATCCCACTTTCTAAGTAGTTTTAAGCATTTTTTCGTTTCTTTTCTTAACCCATATTTCTCAATTTCTAACCATTTTTAAGTTATTTTTCCCCATTCCTAACCCATTTTTGTCAAGTTCTAACCCCTTTTAAAGCAGTTCTGGAAGTTTCTATCCCATTTTTGCCACGTTTCAACCCCTTTTAAGCTTTTTTTTTCCCTTGCTAATTTTTGCCCAATTCCTTCCTGGTTTCAGAGTTTTTCGCTCATTTCTAACCCATTTTTCCCCATTTCTCTCAAATTTAAACCGGTTTTCCCCCGTTTGCTATGCATTCTTGTTACTTTCTTAAACGTTTTATGCCACTTTTGGCCATTGCTAACCCTTTTTTTATTTCCATTTTCTAAGTCGTTTTAAGCATTTTTTGGTTTCTTTTCCTAACCCAAATTTCTCAATTTCTAACCATTTTTAAGTTATTTTCCCCCTTTCCTAACCCATTTTTGTCAAGTTCTAACCCCTTTTAAAGCAGTTCTGGAAGTTTCTATCCCATTTTTGCCACGTTTCAACCCCTTTTAAGCTTTTTTTTTCCCTTGCTAATTTTTGCCCAATTCTTTCCTGGTTTCAGAGTTTTTCGCTCATTTCTAACCCATTTTTCTCCATTTCTATCAAATTTAAACCGGTTTTTCCCTTGTTTGCTATGCATTCTTGTTACTTTCTTAAACGTTTTATGCCACTTTTGGCCATTGCTAACCCTTTTTTTATTTCCATTTTCTAAGTCGTTTTAAGCATTTTTTGGTTTCGTTTCCAAACCCAAATTTCTCAATTGCTAACAATTTTTAAGTTATTTTTCCCCTTTCCTAACCCATTTTTGTCAAGTTCTAACCCCTTTTAATCCATTTTTGGCAGTTTCTATCCTTTTTTTCCCACATTTAAACTCCTTTTAAGCTTTTTTTTTCCTTGCTAATTTTTGCCCAATTCTTTCCTGGTTTCAGAGTTTTTCGCTCATTTCTAAACCATTTTTCCCTATTTCTATCAAATTTAAACCGGTTTTTCCCTTGATTGCTATGCATTCTTGTTACTTTCTTAAACGTTTTATGCCACTTTTGGCCATTGCTAACCCTTTTTTTATTTCCATTTTCTAAGTTGTTTTAAGCATTTTTTGGTTTCTTTTCCTAACCCAAATTTCTCAATTGCTAACCATTTTTAAGTTATTTTTCCCCTTACCTAACCCATTTTTGTCAAGTTCTAACCCCTTTTAATCCATTTTTGGCAGTTTCTATCCTTTTTTTGCCACATTTAAACTCCTTTTAAGCTTTTTTTTCTCCTTGCTAATTTTTGCCCAATTCTTTCCTGGTTTCAGAATTTTTCGCTCATTTCTAACCCATTTTTCCCCATTTCTCTCAGATTTAAACCGGTTTTCCCCCGTTTGCTATGCGTTCTTGTTACTTTCTAATATGTTTTAAGCAACTTTTGGCCATTACTAACCCTTTTTTTATTTCCATTTTCTAAGTCGTTTTAAGCATTTTGGGGTTTCTTTTCCTAACCCAAATTTCTCAATTGCTAACCATTTTTAAGTTATTTTTCCCCTTTCCTAACCCATTTTTGTCAAGTTCTTACCCCTTTTAATCCATTTTTGGCAGTTTCTATCTTATTTTTGCCACGTTTCAACCCCTTTTAAGCTTTTTTTTTTCCATGCTAATTTTTGCCCAATTCTTTCCTGGTTTCAGAGTTTTTCGCTCATTTCTAACCCATTTTTCCCCATTTCTATCAAATTTAAACCAGTTTTCCCACCGTTTGCTATGAAATCTTCTTATTTTCTTAAACGTTTTAAGCCACTTTTGGCCATTACTAACCCTTTTTTTTATTTCCATTTTCTAAGTCGTTTTAAGCATTTTTTGGTTTCTTTTCCTAACCCAAATTTCTCAATTGCTAACCATTTTTAAGTTATTTTCCCCCTTTCCTAACTCATTTTTGTCAAGTTCTAACCCCTTTTAATCCATTTTTGGCAGTTTCTATCCTATTTTTGCCACGTTTCAAACCCTTTTAAGCTTTTTTTTTCCCATGCTAATTTTTGCCCAATTCTTTCCTGGTTTCAGAGTTTTTCGCTCATTTCTAACCCATTTTTCCCCATTTCTATCGAATTTAAAACAGTTTTTCCCCCGTTTGCTATGCATTCTTGTTACTTTCTTAAACGTTTTAAGCCACTTTTGGCCATTACTAATCCTCTTTATAATCCCATTTTCTAAGTCGTTTTAAGCATTTTTTCGTTTCTTTTCATAACCCATATTTCTCAATTTCTAACCATTTTTAAGTGATTTTTCCCCTTTCCTAACCCATTTTTGTCAAGTTCTAACCCCTTTTAAAGCAGTTCTGGAAGTTTCTATCCCATTTTTGCCACGTTTCAACCGCTTTTAAGCTTTTTTTTTCCCTTGCTCATTTTTGCCCAATTCTTTCCTGGTTTCAGAGTTTTTCGCTCATTTCTAACCCATTTTTCCCCATTTCTATCAAATTTAAACCGGTTTTTCCCTTGATTGCTATGCATTCTTGTTACTTTCTTAAACGTTTTATGCCACTTTTGGCCATTGCTAACCCTTTTTTTATTTCCATTTTCTAAGCCGTTTTAAGCATTTTTTGGTTTCTTTTCCTTACCCAAATTTCTCAATTTCTAACCATTTTTAAGTTATTGTTCCCCTTTCCTAACCCATTTTTGTCAAGTTCTAACCCCTTTTAAAGCATTTCTGGCCATTTCTATCCTATTTTTTCCGCGTTTCAACCCCTTTTAAACTTTTTTTTTCTCCTTCCTAATTTTTGCCCTATTCTTTCCTGGTTTCAGAGTTTTTCGCTCATTTCTAACCCATTTTTCCCCATTTCTATCAAATTTAAACCGGTTTTTCCCTTGTTTGCTATGCATTCTTGTTACTTTCTTAAACGTTTTATGCCACTTTTGGCCATTGCTAACCCTTTTTTTATTTCCATTTTCTAAGTCGTTTTAAGCATTTTTTGGTTTCGTTTCCAAACCCAAATTTCTCAATTGCTAACAATTTTTAAGTTATTTTTCCCCTTTCCTAACCCATTTTTGTCAAGTTCTAACCCCTTTTAATCCATTTTTGGCAGTTTCTATCCTTTTTTTGCCACATTTAAACTCCTTTTAAGCTTTTTTTTTCCTTGCTAATTTTTGCCCAATTCTTTCCTGGTTTCAGAGTTTTTCGCTCATTTCTAACCCATTTTTCCCCATTTCTCTCAAATTTAAACCGGTTTTCCCCCGTTTGCTATGCATTCTTGTTACTTTCTAATATGTTTTAAGCAACTTTTGGCCATTACTAACCCTTTTTTTATTTCCATTTTCTAAGTCGTTTTAAGCATTTTGGGGTTTCTTTTCCTAACCCAAATTTCTCAATTTCTAACCATTTTTAAGTTATTTTTCCCTTTTCCTAACCCATTTTTGTCAAGTTCTAACCCCTTTTAATCCATTTTTGGCAGTTTCTATCCTATTTTTGCTACGTTTCAACCCCTTGTAAGCTTTTTTTTTTCCATGCTAATTTTTGCCCAATTCTTTCCTGGTTTCAGAGTTTTTCGCTCATTTCTAACCCATTTTTCCCCATTTCTATCGAATTTAAAACAGTTTTTCCCTCGTTTGCTATGCATTCTTGTTACTTTCTTAAACGCTTTAAGCCACTTTTGGCCATTACTAATCCTCTTTATAATCCCATTTTCTAAGTCGTTTTAAGCATTTTTTCGTTTCTTTTCTTAACCCATATTTCTCAATTTCTAACCATTTTTAAGTTATTGTTCCCCTTTCCTAACCCATTTTTGTCAAGTTCTAACCCCTTTTAAAGCAGTTCTGGAAGTTTCTATCCCATTTTTGCCACGTTTCAACCCCTTTTAAGCTTTTTTTTTCCTTGCTAATTTTTGCCCAATTCTTTCCTGGTTTCAGAGTTTTTCGCTCATTTCTAACCCATTTTTCCCCATTTCTATCAAATTTAAACCGGTTTTTCCCTTGTTTGCTATGCATTCTTGTTACTTTCTTAAACGTTTTATGCCACTTTTGGCCATTGCTAACCCTTTTTTTATTTCCATTCTCTAAGTCGTTTTAAGCATTTTTTGGTTTCTTTTCCTAACCCAAATTTCTCAATTGCTAACCATTTTTAAGTTATTTTTCCCCTTTCCTAACCCATTTTTGTCAAGTTCTAACCCCTTTTAATCCATTTTTGGCAGTTTCTATCCTTTTTTTGCCACGTTTCAACCCCTTGTAAGCTTTTTTTTTCTTTTCTTGCTAATTTTTGCCCAATTCTTTCCTGGTTTCAGAGTTTTTCGCTCATTTCTAACCCATTTTTCCCCATTTCTCTCAAATTTAAACCGGTTTTCCCCCGTTTGCTATGCATTCTTGTTACTTTCTAATATGTTTTAAGCAACTTTTGGCCATTACTAACCCTTTTTTTATTTCCATTTTCTAAGTCGTTTTAAGCATTTTGGGGTTTCTTTTCCTAACCCAAATTTCTCAATTTCTAACCATTTTTAAGTTACTTTTCCCCTTTCCTAACCCATTTTTGTCAAGTTCTAACCCCTTTTAAAGCATTTCTGGCCATTTCTATCCTTTTTTTGCCACATTTAAACTCCTTTTAAGCTTTTTTTATCCTTGCTAATTTTTGCCCAATTCTTTCCTGGTTTCAGAGTTTTTCGCTCATTTCTAACCCATTTTTCCCCATTTCTCTCAAATTTAAACCTGTTTTCCCTTGTTTGCTATGCATTCTTGTTACTTTCTAATATGTTTTAAGCAACTTTTGCCCATTACTAACCCTTTTTTTATTTCCATTTTCTAAGTCGTTTTAAGCATTTTTTGGTTCCTTTTCCTAACCCAAATTTCTCAATTTCTAACCATTTTAAAGTTATTTTTCCCCTTTCCTAACCCACGTTTGACAAGTTCTAATCCCTTTTAAAGCATTTCTGGCCATTTCTATCCTATTTTTTCGGCGTTTCAAACCCTTTTAAACTTTTTTTTTTCTCCTTCCTAATTTTTGCCCAATTCTTTCCTGGTTTCAGAGTTTTTCGCTCATTTCTAACCCATTTTTCCCCATTTCTATCAAATTTACACCAGTTTTCCCCCCGTTTGCTATGAAATCTTGTTATTTTCTTAAACGTTTTATGCCACTTTTGGCCATTGCTAACCCTTTTTTTATTTCCATTTTCTAAGTCGTTTTAAGCATTTTTTGGTTTCTTTTCCTAACCCAAATTTCTCAATTTTTAACCATTTTTAAGTTATTTTTCCCCTTTACTAACCCATTTTTGTCAAGTTCTAACCCCTTTTAATCCATTTTTGGCAGTTGCTACCCTATTTTTGCCACGTTTCAACCCCTTTTAAGTTTTTTTTTTTTCTTGCTAATTTTTGCCAAATTCTTTCCTGGTTTCAGAGTTTTTCGCTCATTTCTAACCCATTTTTCTCCATTTCAATCAAATTTAAACCTGTTTTTCCCTCGTTTGCTATGCATTCTTGTTACTCTCTTAAACGTTTTAAGCCACTTTTGCCCATTACTAACCCTTTTTTTATTTCCATTTTCTAAGTCGTTTTAAGCATTTTTTGGTTCCTTTTCCTAACCCAAATTTCTCAATTGCTGACCATTTTTAAGTTATTTTCCCCCTTTCCTAACTCATTTTTGTCAAGTTCTAACCCCTTTTAATCCATTTTTGGCAGTTTCTATCCTATTTTTGCCACGTTTCAACCCCTTTTAAGCTTTTTTTTTTCCATGCTAATTTTTGCCCAATTCTTTCCTGGTTTCTGAGTTTTTCGCTCATTTCTAACCCATTTTTCCCCATTTCTATCAAATTGAAACCTGTTTTCCCCCCGTTTGCTATGAAATCTTGTTATTTTCTTAAACGTTTTAAGCCACTTTTGGCCATTACTAACCCTTTTTTTATTTCCATTTTGTAAGTCGTTTTAAGCATTTTTTGGTTTCTTTTCCTAACCCATATTTCTCAATTTCTAACCATTTTTAAGTTATTTTTCCCCTTTCCTAACCCACTTTTGCCAAGTTCTAACCCCTTTTAAACCATTTCTGGCCATTTCTATCGTATTTTTGCCACGTTTAAACCCCTTTTTAAGTCGTTTTTTCCTTTTCATGCTTTTTTTGTCCAATTCTTTACTGGTTTCAGTGTTTTACCTCCCTTTTTAACTTTTTTTTTCCCCATTTCTATCAAATTTAAGCCTATTCTTTCCCCCGTTTGCTATGCATTCTTGTTACTTTCTAAAACGTTTTATGCCACTTTTGCCCAATACTAACCCTTTTTTTTATTTCCATTTTCTAAGTCGTTTTAAGCATTTTTTGGTTTCTTTTCCTAACCCAAATTTCTCAATTTCTAACCATTTTTAAGTTATTTTTCCCCTTTCCTAACCCACTTTTGTCAAGTTCTAACCCCTTTTAATCCATTTTTGGCAGTTTCTATCCAATTTTTGCCACGTTTCAACCCCTTTTAAGCTATATTTTTCCATGCTAATTTTTGCCCAATTCTTTCCTGGTTTCAGAGATTTTCACACATTTCTAACCCATTTTTCCCCATTTCTATCGAATTTAAACCAGCTTTTCCCCCGTTTGCTATGCATTCTTGTTACTTTCTTAAACGTTTTAAGCCACTTTTGGACATTACTAACCCTTTTTTTATTTCCATTTTCTAAGTCGTTTTAAGCATTTTTTTGTTCCTTTTCCTAACCCAAATTTCTCAATTTCTAACCATTTTTAAGTTATTTTTCCCCTTTCCTAACCCACTTTTGTCAAGTTCTAACCCCTTTTAATCCATTTTTGGCAGTTTCTATCCTATTTTTGCCACGTTTCATCCCCTTTTAAGCTTTTTTTTTTTTCTCCTTGCTATTTTTTGCCCAATTCTTTCCTGGTTTCAGAGTTTCTCCCTCATTTCTAACCCATTTTTCCCCATTTCTATCAAATTTAAACCAGTTTTCCCCCTGTTTGCTATGAAATCTTGTTATTTTCTTAAACGTTTTAAGCCACTTTTGGCCATTACTAACCCTTTTTTTTATTTCCATTTTCTAAGTCGTTTTAAGCATTTTTTGGTTTCTTTTCCTAACCCAAATTTCTCAATTGCTAACCATTTTTAAATTATTTTCCCCCTTTCCTAACTCATTTTTGTCAAGTTCTAACCCCTTTTAAAGCATTTTTGTCAGTTTCTATCCTTTTTTTCCCACATTTAAACTCCTTTTAAGCTTTTTTTTTCCTTGCTAATTTTTGCCCAATTCTTTCCTGGGTTCAGAGTTTTTCGCTCATTTCTAACCCATTTTTCCCCATTTCTCACAAATTTAAACCGGTTTTCCCCCGTTTGCTATGCATTCTTGTTACTTTCTAATATGTTTTACGCAACTTTTGGCCATTACTAACCCTTTTTTTATAATCCCATTTTCTAAGTCGTTTTAAGCATTTTTTGGTTTCTTTTCCTAACCCAAATTTCTCAATTTCTAACCATTTTTAAGTTATTTTTCCCATTTCCTAACCCATTTTTGTCAAGTTCTAACCCCTTTTAAAGCATTTCTGGCCATTTCTATCCTATTTTTTCTGCGTTTCAACCCCTTTTAAACTTTTTTTTTTCTCCTTCCTAATTTTTGCCCAATTCTTTCCTGGTTTCAGAATTTTTCGCTCATTTCTAACCCATTTTTCCCCATTTCTATCGAATTTAAAACAGTTTTCTCCCTGTTTGCTATGCATTCTTGTTACTTTCTTAAACACTTTAAGCCACTTTTGGCCATTCCGAACCCTTTTTTTATTTCCATTTTCTAAGTTGTTTTAAGCATTTTTTGGTTTCTTCTCCTAACCCAAATTTCTCAATTGCTAACCATTTTTAAGTTATTTTTCCCCTAACCTAACCCATTTTTGTCAAGTTCTAACCCCCTTTAATCCATTTTTGGCAGTTGCTACCCTATTTTTGCCACGTTTCAACCCCTTTTAAGTTTTTTTTTCTTTTCTTGCTAATTTTTGCCCAATTCTTTCCTGGTTTCAGAGCTTTTCCCTCATTTCTAACCTATTTTTCTCCATTTCTATCAAATTTAAACCTGTTTTGCCCTCGTTTGCTATGCATTCTTGTTACTCTCTTAAACGTTTTAAGCCACTTTTGGCCATTACTAACCCTTTTTTTATTTCCATTTTCTAAGTCGTTTTAAGCATTTTTTGGTTCCTTTTCCTAACCCAAATTTCTCAAATTCTAACCATTTTTAAGTTATTTTCCCCCTTTCCTAACTTATTTTTGACAAGTTCTAACCCCTTTTAATCCATTTTTGGCAGTTTCTATCCTTTTTTTGCCACATATAAACTCCTTTTAAGCTTTTTTTTTCCTTGCTAATTTTTGCCCAATTCTTTCCTGGTTTCAGAGTTTTTCGCTCATTTCTAACCCATTTTTCCCCATTACTCTCAAATTTAAACCAGTTTTCCCTCGTTTGCTATGCATTCTTGTTACTTTCTAATATGTTTTAAGCAACTTTTGGACATTACTAACCCTTTTTTTATTTCCATTTTCTAAGTCGTCTTAAGCATTTTGGGGTTTCTTTTCCTAACCCAAATTTCTCAATTTCTAACCATTTTTAAGTTATTTTTCCCCTTTCCTAACTCATTTTTGTCAAGTTCTAACCCCTTTTAATCCATTTTTGGCAGTTTCTATCCTATTTTTGCCACGTTTCGACCCCTTTTAAGCTTTCTTTTTTCCATGCTAATTTTTGCCCAATTCTTTCCTGGTTTCAGAGTTTTTCGCTCATTTCTAACCCATTTTTCCCCATTTCTATCGAATTTAAAACAGTTTTTCCCCCGTTTGCCCTGCATTCTTGTTACTTTCTTAAACGCTTTAAGCCACTTTTGGCCATTACTAATCCTCTTTATAATCCCATTTTCTAAGTCGTTTTAAGCATTTTTTCGTTTCTTTTCTTAACCCATATTTCTCAATTTCTAACCATTTTTAAGTTATTGTTCCCCTTTCCTAACCCATTTTTGTCAAGTTCTAACCCCTTTTAAAGCAGTTCTGGAAGTTTCTATCCCATTTTTGCCACGTTTCAACCCCTTTTAAGCTTTTTTTTTTCCTTGCTAATTTTTGCCCAATTCTTTCCTGGTTTCAGAGTTTTTCGCTCATTTCTAACCCATTTTTCCCCATTTCTACCAAATTTAAACCGGTTTTTCCCTGGTTTGCTATGCCTTCTTGTTACTTTCTTAAACGTTTTATGCCACTTTTGGCCATTGCTAACCCTTTTTTTATTTCCATTTTCTAAGTCGTTTTAAGCATTTTTTGGTTTCTTTTCCTAACCCAAATTTCTCAATTTCTAACCATTTTTAAGTTATTTTTCCCCTTTCTTAACCCATTTTTGTCAAGTTCTAACCCCTTTTAATCCATTTTTGGCAGTTGCTATCCTATTTTTGCCACGTTTCAACCCCTTTTAAGTTTTTTTTTCTTTTCTTGCTAATTTTTGCCAAATTCTTTCCTGGTTTCAGAGTTTTTCGCTCATTTCTAACCCATTTTTCCCCATTTCTATCAAATTTATACCTGTTTTTCCCTCGTTTGCTATGCATTCTTGTTACTCTCTTAAACGTTTTAAGCCACTTTTGGCCATTACTAACCCTTTTTTTATTTCCATTTTCTAAGTCGTTTTAAGCATTTTTTGGTTTCTTTTCCTAACCCAAATTTCTCAATTTCTAACCATTTTTAAGTTATTTTCCCCCTTTCCTAACTCATTTTTGTCAAGTTCTGACCCCTTTTAATCCATTTTTGGCAGTTTCTATCCTATTTTTGCCACGTTTCAACCCCTTTTAAGCTTTTTTTTTTCCATGCTAATTTTTGCCCAATTCTTTCCTGGTTTCAGAGTTTTTCGCTCATTTCTAACCCATTTTTCCCCATTTCTATCGAATTTAAAACAGTTTTTCCCCCGTTTGCTATGCATTCTTGTTACTTTCTTAAACGCTTTAAGCCACTTTTGGCCATTACTAATCCTCTTTATAATCCCATTTTCTAAGTCGTTTTAAGCATTTTTTCTTTCTTTTCTTAACCCATATTTCTCAATTTCTAACCATTTTTAAGTTATTGTTCCCCTTTCCTAACCCATTTTTGTCAAGTTCTAACCCCTTTTAAAGCAGTTCTGGAAGTTTCTATCCCATTTTTGCCACGTTTCAACCCCTTTTAAGCTTTTTTTTTTCCTTGCTAATTTTTGCCCAATTCTTTCCTGGTTTCAGAGTTTTTCGCTCATTTCTAACCCATTTTTCCCCATTTCTATCAAATTTAAACCGGTTTTTCCCTTGTTTGCTATGCATTCTTGTTACTTTCTTAAACGTTTTATGCCACTTTTGGCCATTGCTAACCCTTTTTTTTATTTCCATTTTCTAAGTTGTTTTAAGCATTTTTTGGTTTCTTTTCCTAACCCAAATTTCTCAATTTCTAACCATTTTTAAGTTATTTTTCCCCTTTCCTAACCCATTTTTGTCAAGTTCTAACCCCTTTAATCCATTTTTGGCAGTTGCTATCCTATTTTTGCCACGTTTCAACCCGTTGTAAGCTTTTTTTTTTTTTTTCTTGCTAATTTTTGCCCAATTCTTTCCTGGTTTCAGAGTTTTTTGCTCATTTCTAACCCATTTTTCCCCATTTCTATCAAATTTAAACCAGTTTTTCCCCCGTTTGCTATGCATTCTTGTTACTTTCTTAAACGCTTTAAGCCACTTTTGGCCATTACTAATCCTCTTTATAATCCCATTTTCTAAGTCGTTTTAAGCATTTTTTGGTTTCTTTTCTTAACCCATATTTCTCAATTTCTAACCATTTTTAAGTTATTGTTCCCCTTTCCTAACCCATTTTTGTCAAGTTCTAACCCCTTTTAAAGCAGTTCTGGAAGTTTCTATCCCATTTTTGCCACGTTTCAACCCCTTTTAAGCTTTTTTTTTTCCTTGCTAATTTTTGCCCAATTCTTTCCTGGTTTCAGAGTTTTTCGCTCATTTCTAACCCATTTTTCCCCATTTCTATCAAATTTAAACCGGTTTTTCCCTTGTTTGCTATGCATTCTTGTTACTTTCTTAAACGCTTTAAGCCACTTTGGGCCATTAACTAATCCTCTTTATAATTCCATTTTCTAAGTCGTTTTAAGCATATTTTCGTTTCTTTTCCTAACCCATATTTCTCAATTTCTATCCATTTTTAAGTTATTTTTCCCCTTTCCTAACCCATTTTTGTCAAGTTCTAACCGATTTTAAAGCATTTCTGGAAGTTTCTATCCTATTTTTGCCACGTTTCAACCCCTTTTAAGCTTTTTTTTTTCCTTGCTAATTTTTGCCCAATTCTTTCCTGGTTTCAGAGTTTTTCGCTCATTTCTAACCCATTTTTCCCCATTTCTATCAAATTTAAACCGGTTTTCCCCCGTTTGCTATGCATTCTTGTTACTTTCTTAAACGTTTTAAGCCACTTTTGGCCATTACAAACCATTTTTTTATTTCCATTTTCAAAGTCGTTTTAAGCATTTTTTGGTTTCTTTTCCTAACCCAAATTTCTCAATTTCTAACCATTTTTAAGTTATTTTTCCCCATTCCAAACCCATTTTTGTCAAGTTGTAACCCCTTTTAATGCATTTTTGGCAGTTTCTATCCTATTTTTGCCACGTTTCAACCCCTTTTAAGTTTTTTTTTTCCCATGCTAATTTTTGCCCAATTCTTTCCTGGTTTCAGAGTTTTTCGCTGATTTCTAACCCATTTTTCCCCATTTCTATCAAATTTAAGCCAGTTTTTTCCCCTGTTTTCTATGCATTCTTGTTACTTTCAAATATGTTTTAAGCCACTTTTGGGCATTGCTAACCCTTTTTGTATTTCCATTTTCTAAGTCGTTTTAAGCATGTTTTGGTTTCTTTTCCTAACCCAAATTTCTCAATTTCTAACCATTTTTAAGTTATTTTTCCCCTTTCCTAACCCATTTTTGTCAAGTTCTAACCCCTTTTAATGCATTTTTGGCAGTTTCTATCCTATTTTTGCCACGTTTCAACCTCTTGTAAGCTTTTTTTTTCCCATGCTAATTTTTGCCCAATTCTTTCCTGGTTTCAGTGTTTTTCGCTCATTTCTAACCCATTTTGCCCCATTTCTATCAAATTGAAACCTGTTTTCCCCCCGTTTGCTATGAAATCTTGTTATTTTCTTAAACGTTTTAAGCCACTTTTGGCCATTACTAACCCTTTTTTTATTTCCATTTTGTAAGTCGTTTTAAGCATTTTTTGGTTTCTTTTCCTAACCCATATTTCTCAATTTCTAACCATTTTTAAGTTATTTTTCCCCTTTCCTAACCCACTTTTGCCAAGTTCTAACCCCTTTTAAACCATTTCTGGCCATTTCTATCGCATTTTTGCCACGTTTCAACCCTTTTTAAGTCGTTTTTTCCTTTTCTTGCTTTTTTTGTCCAATTCTTTACTGGTTTCAGTGTTTTACCTCCCTTTTTAACTTTTTTTTCCCCATTTCTATCAAATTTAAGCCTATTCTTTCCCCCGTTTGCTATGCATTCTTGTTACTTTCTAAAACGTTTTATGCCACTTTTGCCCAATACTAAACCTTTTTTTTATTTCCATTTTCTAAGTCGTTTTAAGCATTTTTTGGTTTCTTTTCCTAACCCAAATTTCTCAATTTCTAACCATTTTTAAGTTTTTTTTCCCCTTTCCTAACCCATTTTTGTCAAGTTCTAACCCCTTTTAAAGCATTTTTGGCAGTTTCTATCCTATTTTTGCCACGTTTCAACCCCTTTTAAGTTTTTTTTTCTTTTCTTGCTAATTTTTGCCCAATTCTTTCCTGGTTTCAGAGTTTTACGCTCATTTCTAACCCATTTTTCCCCATTTCTATCAAATCGAAACCAGTTTCCCCCCCGTTTGCTATGCATTCTTGTTACTTTCTTAAACGATTTAAGCCACTTTTGGCCATTACTAACCCTTTTTTTATTTCCATTTTCTAAGTAGTCTTAAGCATTTTTTGGTTTCTTTTCCTAACCCAAATTTTTCAATTTCTAACCATTTTTAAGTTATTTTTCTTCTTTCCTAACCCACTTCTGCCAAGTTCAAACCCCTTTTAATGCATTTTTGGCAGTTTCTATCCTATTTCTGCCACGTTTCAACGCCTTTTTAGGTTTTTTTTTCCCTTGCCAATTTTCCCAGTTCTTTCCTGATTTCAGAGTTTTTCGGACATTTCTAACCAATTTTCCCCCATTTCTAACAAATTTAATCCGGCATTCCCCCCGTTTGCTATGCATTCTTGTTACTTTCTTAAACGTTTTCAGCCACCTTTGGGCATTGCTAACCCTTTTTTTATTTCCATTTTCTAAGTAGTTTTGAGCATTTCTTGGTTTCTTTGCCTAACCCAAATTTCTCAATTTCTAACCATTTTTAAGTTATTTTTCTCCTTTCCTAACCACCTTTTGTAAAGTTCTAACCCCTTTTAATCCATTTTTGGCAGTTTCTATCCTATTTTTGCCACGTTTCAACCCCTTGTAAGCTTTTTTTTTTCCATGCTAATTTTTGCCAAATTCTTTCCTGGTTTCAGAGTTTTTCGCTCATTTCTAACCCATTTTTCCCCATTTCTATCAAATTTAAACGGTTTTTTTCCTCGTTTTTATATGCATTCTTGTTACTTTCTTAAACGTTTTAAGCCACTTTTGGCCATTGCTAACCCTTTTTTTATTTCCATTTTCTAAGTCGTTTTAAGCATTTTTTGGTTTCTTTTCCTAACCCAAATTTCTCAATTTCTAACCATTTTTAAGTTATTTTTCCCCTTTCCTAACCCATTTTTATCAAGTTCTAACCCCTTTTAATCCATTTTTGGCAGTTTCTATCCAATTTTTGCCACGTTTCAACCCCTTGTAAGCTTTTTATTTCTCCTTGCTAATTTTTGCCCAATTCTTTCCTGGTTTCAGAGTTTTTCGCTCATTTCTAACCCATTTTTCCCCATTTCTATCAAATTGAAACCTGTTTTAGCCCCGTTTGCTATGCATTCTTGTTACTTTCTTAAACGCTTTAAGCCACTTTTGGACATTACTAACCCTTTTTTAATTTCCATTTTCTAAGTCGTTTTAAGCATTTTTTCGTTTCTTTTCCTAACCCAAATATCTCAATTTCTAACCATTTTTAAGTTATTTTTCCTTATCCAAACCCATTTTTGTCAAGTTCTAACCCCTTTTAAAGCATTTCTGGCCATTTCTATCCTATTTTGCCACGTTTCAACCCCTTGTAAGCCTATTTTTTTCCTTTCTTGCTAATTTTTGCCAAATTCTTTCCTGGTTTCAGTGTTTTTCGCTCATGTCTAACCCATTTTGCCCCATTTCTATCAAATTTAAAACAGTTTTTACCCCGTTTGCTATGCATTCTTGTTACTTTCTTAAACGTTTTAAGCCACTTTTGGCCATTACTAATACTCTTTTTAATTCCATTTTCTAAGTCGTTTTAAGCATTTTTTGGTTTCTTTTCCTAACCCAAATTTCTTAATTTCTAACCATTTTTAAGTTATTTTTCCCCTTTCCGAACCCATTCTTGTCAAGTTCTAACCCCTTTTAATCCATTTTTGGCAGTTTCTATCCTATTTTTGCCACGATTAAACTCCTTTTAAGCTTTTTTTTTCCTTGCTAATTTTTGCCCAATTCTTTCCTGGTTTCAGAGTTTTTCGCTCATGTCTAACCCATTTTTCCCCATTTCTATCAAATTTAAGCCAGTTTTTCCCCTGTTTTCTATGCATTCTTGTTACTTTCTTAAACGCTTTAAGCCACTTTTGGCCATTACTAACCCTTTTTTAATTTCCATTTTCTAAGTCGTTTTAAGCATTTTTTGGTTTCTTTTCCTAACCCAAATTTCTCAATTTCTAACCATTTTTAAGTTATTTTTCCTTGTTCCTAACCCATTTTTGTCAAGTTCTAACCCCTTTTAAAGCATTTCTGGCCATTTCTATCCTATTTTGCCACGTTTCAACCCCTTGTAAGCCTATTTTTTTCGTTCCTTGCTAATTTTTGCCAAATTCTTTCTTGGTTTCAGAGTTTTTCGCTCATGTCTAACCCATTTTGCCCCATTTCGATCAAATTTAAAACAGTTTTTCCCCCGTTTTCTATGCATTCTTGTTACTTTCTTAAACGCTTTAAGCCACTTTTGGCCATTACTAATACTCTTTTTAATTACATTTTCTAAGTCGTTTTAAGCATTTTTTGGTTTCTTTTCCTAACCCAAATTTCTCAATTTCTAACCATTTTTAAGTTATTTTTCCCCTTTCCTAACCCATTTTTGTCAAGTTCTAACCCCTTTTAATTCATTTTTGGCAGTTTCTATTCTATTTTTGCCACGTTTAAACTCCTTTTAAGCTTTTTTTTTTCCTTGCTAATTTTTGCCCAATTCTTTCCTGGTTTCAGAGTTTTTCGCTTATTTCTAACTCATTTTTCCCCATTTCTATCAAATTTAAACCAGTTTTTCCCTCGTTTGCTATGCATTCTTGTTACTTTCTTAAACGTTTTAAGCCACTTTTGGCCATTGCTAACCCTTTTTTTATTTCCATTTTCTAAGTCGTTGTCCTGGGTTCAGCAGTAGCAGTCATGTGTTTTCCTTTGTGTTAGCTGGTGCAGTGCTGTGTTTTGACTTCTAGTTTTGAGAACAGCGTTGGTGAAGCCGATGTTTTCGGTTGTTGCTAAGTGATGTTTACCCTGACCAAGGACTCTGTGAGGCTCATGCTCTGCCAGGGAGGAGGGGAAGCTGTGAGGAAGCAGAGACGGGGCGCCTGACCCGGGCTAGCCGGGGAGGTATTCCATACCACAGCACGTCATGCCCGGGGTGGGGGGTAACTGGGAGTTACCCGGAAGGACAGGAGCTTCCGGGTGGAACTCGTTTTCTTGGCCGGTGGTATCGTATTCTCTTCCCTTGTTATTTTCCCTTATCATTGTTTTAGCTGATAGTAGCGGTGGTGATTTGTTGCTGGACTGTTCTTGTCTCAACCCGTAGGAGTTGCACTCTCTCGATCCTCCTCCCCGTTCCTCCGGGAGCGGGGAAGGGGAGAGCCCCGGTGCAGGGAGGGGGGGGGAGACGAACACGGACCTTGATTGTTGTCAGCTTGGCACCACTCACTGGGAGTGAGTGAACAAGTTACCTGACTGGGTTTAAACCACGACAGTTCTTTTTGGCGCCCAACGTGGGGCACGAGGGGTTGAGATAAGAACAGATCTGACTGGATTGATAGTCACTCGTCACAATGCTGATTTATTGGCTCTCAAGGTTTTTCCTCTTGATCTCACAGTTTCAGTATACCATATCTTACGTCCATCCGGTATTGGCTGTATTAGTGTTTTTCAAGTGTGGGGCTTGGGCTAAGGTTTTTATCCCATTGTACTTTATGGTAATGACTTGTAATACAATAGAATCATTGATCATGAAACTGATCTGGCTTATGTTCCCAGTGTGGTCACCACCTTTATACTTTGGGAGGTATATGATGGAGGTGCTTAGCAATTACACATCTTTTTTCTCCTTCTCAGGTGCTCAACCTGTGAAGGAGACATCCTTTTACCCTCCTAGTCGTCCCCCCAGACCATTTACATTTGAGAGTTTCGAATTTTTTAAATGGCCTTTTAATGCTCTTGAGACTTGTTTGCTGATGGTGATGGGAATCACCATGCTAACACGCATACAGAGTGTGTTTTGCCCACTACTGATTTCAAGAGTTAAGCAGATTCAGGTTTGGGTCTTGTCTGGGGTCAAACGACGATGTAGGAGGACCGAGAGATTTTCCCAGAGGCTGGACAGCCATGAGTGGCAGGGTGTGTGGGATAGTATGGGCAAGTATCTAGGTCAGTGGGCCCCCCCAGTATTTTGGAATTTCACTACCGAACAACTGCAAAATCCAGAAGAATTAGTAAAACACTTAAATGAGGTGTGTGGTCATTCTGGCCATACCAGAGATGGACAAATCACGGCAACGTGCTGGGGCTTGGCCTATGCTTACAGGGCCTTGTTCAACACTATCCAGCACCTTCAAAAGGAAAAGAATGTCGGCGGATTTGAGGGCAAAGCGACAGTCGCTACTCAAACTTTGGCTGCAATGAACTGCGCAGCTACCCCAGTGGCAAGTACAGCAGCTGCTCAAACTTCAACTGCAACAGACAGCGCGGTTACCCCAGCTCCAAGCACGGTAGCTACACCACCCCCAGCAACAAGTACAGTCGCTACTCAAACCACAGTGATAATCACTGCAGCCAAACCAGAGGACCAATTCGTACCAATATCGGTTGCCCCTGTACGCAAGAGAACAAGCAAAAAGGAGGCAAAAAGGGTGAAGCGAGATGAAGAACCAATGAATTCACCACCCGGTCCAGAATCTGATCAGGAGTCATCCTCACATGACGAAGAAGAAGAAGAAGAGGTAACTTCTCGACCTCGGACCTCAACCGAGCTGCGGAATATGCGAAAAGATTTTACCCGTCAACCAGGGGAGCACATCATCACCTGGTTACTCCGATGCTGGGACAATGGGGCCGATGGTCACGAACTAGAAGGTACAGAAGCCAAGCAGCTGGGATCACTTGCTAGAGAAGGGGGAATTGACAAAGCAATTGCAAGAGAGAAAAAGTCCCTCAGCCTTTGGAGGAGGCTCTTGGCAGCTGTGAAAGAAAGGTTTCCGTACAAGGACGATGTTACGAGTCGTTCGGCCAAGTGGACTACTATAGACAAAGGCATCCAGTCTCTGAGGGAATCGGCCATCGTAGAGATGATCTATCACATCAAGCCGAATAACGGGGATACACCTATAGATCCAGATGAAGTTGAATGTACACGACCCATGTGGCGAAAACTTACACGGAATGCACCGTCATCATATGCCCATTCATTGGCAACAGTGACCTGGAATGACATAGTACCACTAACAGTGGATGAAATGGTTCATAAACTCCGAGAGTTCGAAGACAATCTCACTCCTTCCATCATCTCAGCTGTGAAAAAACTGTCCCAGGACCTCGACAAATTGAGGGACGATGTATCTGATTTATCCAGCTCCTCACGTGTACCAACACGCGTCTCAGCTATTAACAAAAGACGTCCTATTGTTCAAGAGAGGAGATACAGAAGGTATACGCCACGGGGTACCCTATGGTTTTACCTGCTGGATCACGGAGAAGACATGACAAAGTGGGATGGAAAACCTACTTCAGCTTTGGAGGAACGGGTGAGTGAACTGAAGAGGGGAGCAAGGGCCAAGACTGATCGTCCCATGAGAGCTACGGCTTCAGTTTCTGGTGAGCAGTTTCCCAGATGGAGTGGAAGAGCTGATTTTACTCCAGCTCCTGTGATAACGAAGAATAATCCCTTTCAACACGACTTAAGTGTCCAATGCTGTGACGACCATTAGAGGGGCCCTGCCTCCAGCCAGGTGGAGGTAGGGGACAATCGGATTTACTGGACTGTGTGGATCAGATGGCCTGGCACATCAGTCCCACAGAAGTATAAGGCTCTAGTAGATACCGGTGCACAGTGTACCCTGATGCCATCAAGCTGTCAAGGGGTGGAACCCATCTATATTTCTGGAGTAACAGGAGGATCCCAAGAGTTGACTGTGCTGGAGGCTGAAATCAGCCTGACTGGGAGGGAGTGGCAAAAGCACCCTATTGTGACTGGTCCAGAGGCTCCATGCATCCTCGGCATAGACTACCTCAAGAGAGGGTACTTCAAAGACCCAAAAGGGTACCGGTGGGCTTTTGGTATTGCTGCTTTGGAGACTGAGGAAATTGAGCAGCTGTCCACCTTGCCTGGTCTCTCAGAAGATCCCTCTGCTGTGGGGTTGCTGAAAGTTGAAGAACAACAAGTGCCAATTGCGACCACAACAGTGCACCGGCGGCAATATCGCACCAACCGAGACTCCCTGATTCCCATCCATCAGCTGATCCGTAGACTGGAGAGTCAGGGGGTGATCAGCAGGACCCGCTCACCCTTCAATAGCCCCATATGGCCAGTGCGAAAGTCTAATGGAGAATGGAGACTAACAGTAGACTATCGTGGCCTGAATGAAGTCACACCACCATTGAGTGCTGCCG
The DNA here is from genome assembly GCF_033815535.1 of Pezoporus flaviventris. Taxonomy (NCBI): domain Eukaryota; kingdom Metazoa; phylum Chordata; class Aves; order Psittaciformes; family Psittacidae; genus Pezoporus; species Pezoporus flaviventris. The sequence continues at coordinate 2 of NW_026893470.1, read as the reverse complement.
TA
>NW_026893469.1:0-5000 GCF_033815535.1 Pezoporus flaviventris | reverse complement strand
CCAAGGACTTTGTGAGCCTCATGCTCTGCCAGGGAGGAGGGGATGCTGGGAGGAAGCAGAGACAGGACACCTGACCTAAACTGACCAAAGAGGTATTCCATACCACAGCACGTCATGCCCAGAATGTAACTGGGAGTTAGCCGGAAGGGCTGGGAGACTGCGGGGTTGGAGGAGGTGTCGGTCGGGGCTTGGTCGGGCTTGGGGGGCGGGTTGTCGGTCGGCTGGTGCTGGGGTGTTGTGTTCTCTTTCCTTGTTATTTCCTTTGTCATTGTTGTCATTGGTGGTGGCAGTAGTGATTTGTGTTGTACCTTGGTTGCTGGGCTGTTCTTGTCTCGGCCCGTGGGAGTTGCATTCTTTTGATTCTCCTCTCCGTCCCTCCGAGGGCGGGGGGTGGGCGGGAGGGGGGGGAAGTGAGCGGGCGAGTTGCCTGACTGGGTTTAAACCACGACAGTTCTTTTTGGGCGCCCAACGTGGGGCACGAAGGGTTGAGATAACGACAGATCTGACTGGATTAATAGTCACTCATCACAATGCTGATTTATTGGGTATCAGAGTTGTTCTTGTTGATCTCACAGCTTCAGACCGTTGTAACTTACGTAGAGCCGGTATTTGCTGTGATAGTGTTTATCAAGTGTGGGGCCTGGGCTAAGGTCTTGTCTCACTGTGCTTTATGGCAATGGCTTGTAATACGGGTGGGCTCCAGCAGCAGGGCGGGATGGACGTGGCCGTGGACTTGTACCTGGCCGTCCGGCTGCTCTTCACCGTCCTGGCCCCTCGCCCTACTCTCCATCTTCGTGAGGCTGCGGGGAGCCGAGGGGGAGCGGCCCCGGGAGCCGGCGGCAGCCGAAGCGGCCCGGGAGAGCGGCCCCGGGGAGGAAGGGGCGGCGGGAGCGGGCCGGAGGCCGCGAGGGGACGGCTGCCGGTGGAGGAGGTCGGGGCGGTCGAGGAGAGGAAGGAAGCGGCTGCCGAGAAGCGGAGAAGGCGGTGGAGGAGCGAGCCCCGCGGAAAAGCCGAGCCCCGCGGAGGAGCCGAGCCCCGCGGCCGAGCCGAGCCCCGCGGCCGAGCCGAGCCCCGCGGAGGAGCCCAGCCCCGCGACGGCCGAGAGCATTCCCGGAAGCCACCCGCCGAGCCCCAGGAGGATGCAGGAGACCACGCAGCATTTCCCAGCAAGGCAGAGGAGGAAGAGCTGGACTCAGGAAAAGAGAAGCTGGCGGTGGGAGAGCCGGCAAGCACAGCAGCAGCACCAGCCCCAGTGACAAGTACAGCAGCATCGTGTGAGAGTTCTGAAGGTTTTGAATGGCCTTTGGGTATCCTTGGACCTGCCTGCTGATTGTGATGGGGATCAGCATGTTGGCACACATACAGACTGTGTTCTACCCACCACCATTTTGTCTGATCTCAAAAGTTAAGCAGAGTCAGGTTTGGGTCTTGTCTGGGGTTAGACAACAATATAGGGGGACCAAGAGATTTTCCCCAAGGCTGGAGAGTCATGAGTGGCAGGGTGTGTGGGACAGTATGGGCAAGTATCTAGTCCACTGGGCCCCTCCAGTGCTTTGGAAGCGTCGGAGATGGAAGGCAGCTGTATGGAGTCCCCAGCAACAAGCTGCAGAAACTGCTTAAGGGGACAGTGAATTATTTTAAGCCTGGTGGGCCCATGGCACTTCAGGCCATCAGAGCAGAGATGCAACACAGAGATGGACTCATGATCGAGGGGTGGACTTAACAATGGATACTATTGCCCAGGTTATTCACGAGGTGTGAACACTGCACACAGTCTCTCCTGCTCTGGAAGACTGTTACAAGAGATGGAGCCTGACATGGACCAGATGGACGCAGCAGCTTTATAGGGACTGGTCCATGCACTAAGATAAGAGTGCACTGAGATAAGAGTGATGGTATATTGAAAATGTGGGATCTTGAGCATGACGTGAATGGTATGGAATAAGGGGTGGATAATGTCCTGGGTTCAGCAGTAGCAGTCATGTTTCTCCTCCTTGGTAGCTGGTGCAGTGCAGTGTTTTGACTTTCGCTCGGGAACAGAGCTGATAGAGATGATTTGGTTTGGCCAAGGACTTTGTGAGCCTCATGCTCTGCCAGGGAGGAGGGGATGCTGGGAGGAAGCAGAGACAGGACACCTGACCTAAACTGACCAAAGAGGTATTCCATACCACAGCACGTCATGCCAGAATGTAACTGGGAGTTAGCCGGAAGGGCTGGGAGACTGCGGGGTTGGAGGAGGTGTCGGTCGGGGCTTGGTCGGGCTTGGGGGCGGGTTGTCGGTCGGCTGGTGCTGGGGTGTTGTGTTCTCTTTCCTTGTTATTTCCTTTGTCATTGTTGTCATTGGTGGTGGCAGTAGTGATTTGTGTTGTACCTTGGTTGCTGGGCTGTTCTTGTCTCGGCCCGTGGGAGTTGCATTCTTTTGATTCTCCTCTCCGTCCCTCCGAGGGCGGGGGGGGGGCGGGAGGGGGGGGGAAGTGAGCGGGCGAGTTGCCTGACTGGGTTTAAACCACGACAGTGCTCTACTCACTGTGCAGCTTGGCAGCCGAGAGCAAGCTCCGAAGAGGGTGCATTCAAATGGACCTTTAGGTATGAAAGCGAGGAGCGACAGCAATGATGGTGACACCGTTGCAAAGCTGACTGTGTGCTGAAGATGCCCAGCACATGCTTTCCCTCCTGGCTCTTCGGATCTGGGAGCAGAAGCCAGACGTTCGTGCACTAATCGTTCTGCCCCTGGGCAGCCGAGAACAAGCTTCGGAGAGGTTGCATTCAAATGGACTTTTTAAGTATGAAAGCGAGGAGCGACAGCAATGATGGTGACACCGTTGCAAAGCTGACTGTGTGCTGAAGATGCCCAGCACATGCTTTCCCTCCTGGCTCTTCGGGCTCTGGGAGCAGAGGCCAGACGTTCGTGCTCTAATCGCTGTGCTACTTGGCAGCTCAGAGCAAGCTCCGTAGAGGTTGCATTCGAGTGGACTTTTAGGTATGAAAGCGAGGAGCGACAGCAATGATGGTGACACCGTTGCAAAGCTAACTGTGTGGCTGAAGATGCCCAGCACATGCTTTCCCTCCTGGCTCTTCGACTGTGGGAGCAGACGGCAACCGTTCGTGCTCTACTCACTGTGCTGCTGGGCAGCCGAGAGCAAGCTCCGAAGAGGGTGCATTCAAATGGACCTTTAGGTATGAAAGCGAGGAGCGACAGCAATGATGGTGACACCGTTGCAAAGCTGACTGTGTGCTGAAGATGCCCAGCACATGCTTTCCCTCCTGGCTCTTCGACTGTGGGAGCAGACGGCAACCGTTCGTGCTCTACTCACTGTGCTGCTGGGCAGCCGAGAGCAAGCTCTGAAGAGGGTGCATTCAAATGGACCTTTAGGTATGACACTGAGGAGCGACAGCAATGATGGTGACACCGTTGCAAAGCTGACTGTGTGCTGAAGATGCCCAGCACATGCTTTCCCTCCTGGCTCTTCGACTGTGGGAGCAGACGGCAACCGTTCGTGCTCTACTCACTGTGCTGCTGGGCAGCCGAGAGCAAGCTCCGAAGAGGGCGCTTTCAAATGGACCTTTCGGTATGAAAGCGAGGAGCGACAGCAATGATGGTGACACCGTTGCAAAGCTGACTGTGTGCTGAAGATGCCCAGCACATGCTTTCCCTCCTGGCTCTTCGGCGCTGGGAGCAGAGGCCAGACGTTCGTGCACTAATCGCTGAGCTTCTGGGCAGCTGAGAAGCAGCTTTGGAGAGGTTGCATTCAAATGTACTTTTAGGTATGAAACCGAGGAGTGACAGCAATAATGGTGACAGCATTGCAAAGCTGACTGTGTGCTGAAGATGCCCGCACATGCTTTCCCTCCTGGCTCTTCGACTGTGGGAGCAGACGGCAACCCTAACCCTAACCCTAACCCTAACCCAACCCTAACCCTAACCCTAACCCTAACCCTACCCCTAACCCTAACCCTAACCCTAAACCTAAACCCTAACCCTAACCCTAACCCTAACCCTACCCCTAACCCTAACCCTAACCCTAAACCTAACCATAACCCTAAGCCTAACCCTAACCCCTAACCCTAACCCTAACCCTAACCCTAACCCCTAACCCTAACCCCTAACCCTAACCCTAACCCTAACCCTAACCCTAAGCTTTCACCAGCTTTCCCTCCTGGCTCTTCGATTGTGGGAGCAGACGGCAACTGTTCGTGCTCTACTCACTGTGCAGCTGGGCAGCGAGAGCAAGCTCCGAAGAGGGTGCATTCAAATGGACCTTTAGGTATGAAAGCGAGGAGCGACAGCAATGATGGTGACACCGTTGCAAAGCTGACTGTGTGCTGAAGATGCCCAGCACATGCTTTCCCTCCTGGCTCTTCGGATCTGGAGCAGAAGCCAGACGTTCGTGCACTAATCGTTCTGCCCCTGGGCAGCCGAGAACAAGCTTCGGAGAGGTTGCATTCAAATGGACTTTTAAGTATGAAAGCGAGGAGCGACAGCAATGATGGTGACACCGTTGCAAAGCTGACTGTGTGCTGAAGATGCCCAGCACATGCTTTCCCTCCTGGCTCTTCGGCTCTGGGAGCAGAGGCCAGACGTTCGTGCTCTAATCGCTGTGCTACTTGGCAGCTCAGAGCAAGCTCCGTAGAGGTTGCATTCGAGTGGACTTTTAGGTATGAAAGCGAGGAGCGACAGCAATGATGGTGACACTGTTGCAAAGCTGACTGTGTGCTGAAGATGCCCAGCACATGCTTTCCCTCCTGGCTCTTCGACTGTGGGAGCAGACGGCAACCGTTCGTGCTCTACTCACTGTGCTGCTGGGCAGCCGAGAGCAAGCTCCGAAGAGGGTGCATTCAAATGGACCTTTAGGTATGAAAGCGAGGAGCAACAGCAATGATGGTGACACCGTTGCAAAGCTGACTGTGTGCTGAAGATGCCCAGCACATGCTTTCCCACCTGGCTCTTCGACTGTGGGAGCAGACGGCAACCGTTCGTGCTCTACTCACTGTGCTGCTGA